>NC_060039.1:14323715-14623715 GCF_905333055.1 Maniola jurtina
TTGAATTATTTCTCGCACCAACGCTATAATTGCGGACTTAGTGAATGGGTTGGAGTTTTGAACGCCTTTCTTAGTTTGAAGCAAACAATTAAGTATGTAATTTTTCATTTTAATGATAGAGCGCCTAATTAAAAATGACGGACAGTTGTAAACCCTATTTTAAGGAGTATAATTTTTTGTTAATGTGATATGAAACTATCATTTTTATTAAACTTAACTTGAATTTGTACGAAAACCTCACAAGTAAAAGGCAAGTGCTTAAACTGCGGCACTCCTCTAGTAGAACTGCTCTATAATTGAGACGCCAGGAATTCCTTTATTTAAGAGAAAATTGTAAAAACTACTTACTAAGTCATATTACTCGATAGATTACCTCTTAGAAAGGATTTAATTTAATTTTAATTTTGTCATTTTTAACCCCCGATCCAAAAAGAGGGGTGTTATAAGTTTGACGCGTGTATCTGTGTATCTGTCTGTGGCATCATAGCTCCTAAACTTATGAACCGATTTTAATTTAGTTTATTTTGTTAGAAAGGTAGCTTGATCGAGAGTGTTCTTAGTTATAATCCAAGAAAATCGGTTCAGCCGTTTGAAAGTTATCAGCTCTTTTCTAGTTACTGTAACCTTCACTTGTCGGGGGTGTTATAAATTTTTAATTTACACTTGTTCGACTATTATTGCGATAGTAATAATGATGATTGATGCAGCCTGCAGGTATGCCAGCTTCGACCTACTGCCTCAATATAAGGAAACTTTAGGTTCCGCAGAGTAAGAGCAAACACAAAGGCACAAAGCAAATAAAATGCATGAACTGGACGAATGCGTCGTGTGATAAAAGCGGCTATTGTGTTCGCTCCGTAAATAAGTGGGTGAGTAATTACTAGCACCAACGCAATAATTGCGAACTTACTAAATGGGTTTGAGGCTTTAAACGGCTTTCTTTTTCTCTTTTCTGCAAAATACAATACATAAAATATGTATATGGAAGGAAAAAAGTGGAGAGGAAGACCCAAGAACAGATGAATGGATTGCGTAATAGGATACAATACGAGTAAAATGGGTGGATAATGCGTAAGCGGATAACAGAAGCCAGTCGAAGAAGCAGACATGTTGTGCTGACCCCACATAGCATGGTATAAGGTCAAAAAGAAGAAGAAAACAATGCATATGACTCATTTAAAAAACTCCCGACACAAAAACTAACAAAAACAAGAAAATTAGAAAAGAGCTGATAACTTTAAAACGGCTGAACCGATTTTCTTGGATTGTAGCTACACTCTCAATCAAGCCACCTTTCAAATGCAAAAAACTAAATTAAAATCAGTTGCCAGTTATCTACGATGCCGCAGACAGATACACAGATACACACGTCAAACTTATAACACCCCTCTTTTAGGGTCGGGGGTCAAAAATGGGTGGATAATGCGTAAGCGGATAACAGAAGCGAGTGGAGATGCAGACATGTTGTGCTGACCCCACATAGCATGGTATAAGGTCATCAAGAAAAAGAAAACAATACATGAAATATAGATGAAGAGAGCTATGCTTGTAATATCCCTAAGATTGAAAACAAAGATCTATTCACAGAAAACCAATTCGAATTTAACATAAATCATAATATTAATTTCACCCAGACCAACATGTCAACTATAAATAAGAGAAATTTCAGTTTTTAATCTATTTTGAAGCTGGTTTTAATTAAGTTTTATTAAATTCGCTGTTTAATGAATGCCGGGCTGAAAATTATTATCTACATAGGTATATTTCAAAATTATACCACGCTTCACGCGTTTTAAATGTGATTATGAGATATTAAAATACATTTTAGCCAGAAATATAAATTTTAGAGCTGCTCTATAAAATACAGATTATTTTTAAGTATATTATGTTCATTATTTCGTTAGGTAAAAGTTTAACTTATAATGATTTAATAAATTATTATGAATATGGTAAACATATCAATAAATGGTAAATAGTTTTGGAAATAGGTAATCTATATTATTATATACATAGACTGCCAGTTGGGTAAAAAAGACTCGCCCTGACTCCTGTTTGACTGACTGACCCATCAACTCATAGCCTAAGCCGCTACGGCGTAGTACCTACTATTATCTGTGGGTACGGTTAGACACTTTAAATTTTTACAGCGCGACAGGTCGAGATGCCAACCGGGGTGAGGATGCCCCGCACACCCACACAGCCCCCGCGCTTACTCTGTGCGGGATAGCACGGCTGACGTGCATATCCCGGTTGCCATCTCGACTTGTCGCGTACTATAGGTTTCTTTTATAGCGTAGGATTTTTGGAAACTCTACTCTAATAGGATTTTTTCTTAAAGAATATTACCCATGCTTATCATGACTAATACTCCCCTTTCCCCTCCAATTAAGCGTAAAGCTTGAGCCAGGAGTGGGTACGACAATAGTGCAACGGGTGGGGTTTGAACCGCTGACCTTTCGGAATTCAGTCCGCTCCTCAACCGATGAGCTTTAGAGGCTAAATTGGATATTAAATTGATTGTGTGATTATTTGACATTGAACATAATATGCTTGTATGAGCAATATTCAACAACTATTTCATACAAATTCATCAACTTGTATATCATGACAGTTTTATTTGCAGCACAATATTCCATTTTGTCTTCACTAAACTAAACTTGAATCAGTGTTGGAAGCTAGATCAAAAGCTATCCGAGCTATCTCTCAGAAGCGGCCGAGATGTTCGATCTCCAATCGCCGACAAATCAAAGCTTTCCAAATGCTTTTCAAGGATAAATGCATTCGATGAAATCCCATCTTAGTGTCAAAAGAGCAACGAATCACCTGCACCTGTAGGATTTATTCAATGCATAAATTGCATATCTCCAACGCTTTCTAGGAATTTAGGTTGAAATCTATAGAGAGCACTTTGACTTTGCTTAGACTTAAGTTCCAGTAAAAACGAGACAGACTTATGCCAGCGGTATAACGCTGTCTCGTTTTGACAGTTAAGTCTGAGCAAAGTCAAAGTGTGTTCTATAGATCTCAGCCTTAGAGTGCCATCATCCCAACTCGTCGCCGACTCATTACTAAGCACGGGTTTTCTTTTGAAATGAGAAGAATGTAGGCTATACACCACGGTGGCTAAGTATGGATTGTTAGACTTCACATACCTTTGAGAGAATTGTGGAGAATTCTTAGGCACCTCACAATGTTTTTCGCAAGTGTTTTTTTTAAAGAATATTAGCCATGCTAATCATGATTAATACTCCCCTTTCCCCTCCAATTAAGCGTAAAGCTTGTGCCAGGAATTGGTATATTAATTGCTTAAAACGCACATAACTCCATAAAGTCAGAGGAGCATGCCCAGAATCGAATCCTGGAATCCCGGATTGGATCGCTTGGTTATATCGCTTAGATAGCTGAATAAAAATGCAGAACAAATTAAGAAAGAATATCTCCTACTTGAATGAATGAAAATAAGCAGAAATTAGTTCCATGAACCCTAAGGATGCGTGCACAAATTTGGAGCATGTCCAAAACTGTGTACACCATAAACATGCCAGGGGTTATGGCTACATGTTATTGAGGCTCTGCATCCTGTGCCTGAGTTATGGCGAACATGCTATAACGGTTATGGTTATGACGGCTTGTGTAGCTTGTCTGGGTAGACGCCATCGAATCTAGTGTTCCTATGGTGCCAAATAGGTGATAGTGGGTCGAGCTCACTTGGCCACGTGATCCGAGAAATATACCTCTATACTAATATAACTCTTATCTCTCATGGGAGAGAGAGATATAATATAAGAGTCAAGCGATAGAAAGAGAGGTATTTATTAATTTTTTGGCCGCAGTGCTGTGCGAACCGAATTGCACTTTATTGCGTCGCAACAAGAGTCGCTATTTATATAAGTCTTTTGCGAAGTAATCCTTTTGCGGGACCTAAAGTAGCCTATATCCGTCTCTACTATACAAGTTATCTGTGTACCAAATTTCGTCAAAATAGTTTAAATGGATGGGCCATGAAAAGGTAGGTACCAGACAAATAGATGGACAAACTTCCGTATTTATATATTATAATGATACTTGAATGTTAATATAAAGCTAGATGCTAGTATGGAGTAGAGTGTATAAGTTGGTATATTTATATAGATATTATATTGTTAAAGGTAAAAATAGTACCCAAATATGAAGTAATCTTACCCAAATATGAAGTAGACCAGGTTTAACCACACTACCCCCTTGACAGAAATTAAGAGGAATAGGGTTGTATTCCCATTCGCATATCATTACCATAACCATAAAAATACATTATATTGCATACGCAGAAAGGTTGGGAAAGCCTATAGAAAGGAGTTTTCGATAAAATCTATTTTTATTTTATCGTTTTTATTGAAACTAACGTGCTGATACATATTTTGAAACCTCCACTAAGTATAGACTATGGTATTGGGTGCGAACCGAAATTCATAAGGTCGTCAGCTGTTCAAATTTGACCCTTATGACTGTACTCATAAAGCGTGAATAAGGTATTCACGTTCATGTTGGTTTCGGAAAAAGGGGAAAATAAGTACTGGAAAGAAACAGCAGTTCCCTTAATGATTCTAGCTTATATTAATCCCTCCCTTGAAAACAAGATAAAGTTGAAAACTAAAACCCGACTGCGATCGTCTTAACAGGGCTCTCTCCATCACTCGTTTCATACAATCGTAGTTCCTATTTCATTTGAATATTAAGCAACCAAAGTCCATGAAATTTTGCAGACATATTCTAGAAACTAATATCTGTGTCTGTGGTGTTTTAGATTTTTCTAAAAATATGTAGTTTTAAAATTGCAGGGGCTCAAAGATTTGTATGAAAATTTTTAAGACCGCGTAACTTTGAAACCGAAAATTTAACAGAAATCTGCAAAACCACAGACATAGATATTATTTTCTAGAATATGTCTGTATTTCATGGACTTTGGTTGCTTAATATTCAAATGAAATTGGAACTACGATTGTATGAAACGAGTGACGGAGAGAGCCCTCTTAATAAACGCTGAAATATTATACTAAAATTGTTTTTCTGTCGCTTGGTATATTTTAATGTAGTAGCACATTTATATTTATGAACTCAAAAGTTTCTCCTCTTTCATTTGACATCCCACTCGATACAATAGCAAATAAAATTTTTGGAGACTTCCACTTTTTTTGATATAACATCCGTTAGGTCAATTTATCGTATAAAATATAGCCTATGTCACCCGGACCTTTACAACGAATCAATTGACACCTAATTCATCAAAATCGGCCCAATAGTTTAGGCGCTACGGTGGAACACACAGAATCTGGATACAAACACACATACATACATACTGCTAAAATCATAACTCTTCCTTTTGCCTTTGCCGCAGTCGGGTAATTAATTGAAAATGTGTAATTCCATACCGCCGTATAGTTTGTCCACTAAAAGCACTATTATTGCGTTCTCATAATACTGTGTATCGCATCAATCATCCATTTCTTGCCTCGTATGCATTGCACCATCCATCACTGCGAGCTAATACATCAATGGTTAATAACAAAACAAATAGAATATTCCGAAACTTTTGCTATAGCTATATCATCATGTTCAACCCATCGTAGGCCCACTACGGAGAATGGGCCCCTTTTTTTTTATTCACTATAGGCAAGCGCTTGACCACGATCACACCTGATGGAAAGTGATGATGTGGCCTAAGATGGGACGCGTTTACATAGAAGATGCCTATTCACTCTTGTTTTAAAGATACCCGGGTTGTAATTGGTAGAGCAGGTCTCTTCTCAGAATGAGAAGGTTTTAGAACATGGTCTACCACGCTAGCCCAGTGCGGATTGGCAGACTTCATACACCCTTGAGACCATTATAGAAAACACCCATGTATGCAGGTTTGCTCAGGATATTTCCCTTCAAAGGGATTCTTGGATTTATTTACTCTTGACTTGTACAATATTCAAAGTGGAAGGGAAAACTGATGCCGGAAGGGCGTTCCATATTCTAGCGTCTTAGCTACTATGTTGTCTATTATCACTATCACTACTTATTTATTATTAGCTATACTTTATTAAATTATAAAATGAGCTGACTCACTGATTTTTACCATAGACCATTTTAAAGAAGAGCCATGAGTTGTTTACAGAATGTCGTTTGGAGGAAATATTATAGCGTAGGTAAGTACTGTAAGCGGTTCACTAAGGAAGGATCATATTATGAAAAATTTTAACAGGATTAAAAAAAAAGTAAATCTACACGAGCGAAGTCGCGAAATTAAGCTTGTGGATAGTGGATAAGCGTGTAAATTATGTAGGCCAATAATAATTACTCCAGGGAAAAAGCTTGTCCGTTACGTAAACTACGCTTCCTCTTCCATCGTTTGAAAAAAATAAATGTGAAAAGTGCTAGACGCTTGTCGGAAGTTGTTACGCTCAAAGGTTCAAAGACTGTGAAAATGTCAAGAGTTCGGAGAGATTGTTGACGTCAGCCAGTTCTAAAATAAGTATAAAGACAAAATCGATAAAATGGTCCAAAGCAGCGGCCGGCAACAGGCGGACCGCGGTTCTGATACGCGGACCACGGGCGGTCGAATCTTGGACCTCTGAATATTGAATCTATGAATGAATGAATTCAAAAGTTTAACTTTAACACATTTTGCATGCTAATATTATGCACTTCGGTAGGATTATAACTTTCGCATTTGCTGTTCCTCACGTGAACCAAACTATATTAAACTGGTTCAAAACCGTCAGTATATTTTTTTCTTTTTAGAGTTCCGTACCTCAAAAGAAAAAACGGAACCCTTACAGGATCACTTTGTTGTCTGTCTGTCCGTCCGTCCGTCGTGTCTGTCAAAAAAACCTATAGGGTAATTCCCATTGACCTAGAATCATGAAATTTGACAAGTAGGTAAGTCTTATAGCACAAGCAAAGGAAAAACTTATGAGTTTGTAAATATAAATATAGTAGAGTGTTAAAATACACCGAGCGACAGAAAAACAATTGTAGTATATACCTATTGCTATCTATCGAGTAGTAGTCAGATTAACTTCATCTTGTTTTTAACCCCCGACCCAAAAAGAGGGGTGTTATAAGTTTGACGTGTCTATCTGTGTATCTGTGTATCTGTCTGCGGCACTGTAGCGCCTAAACTAATGAACCGATTTTAATTTAGTTTTTTTTTGTTTGAAAGGTGGCTTGATCGAGAGTGTTCTTAGCTATAATCCAAGAAAATCGGTTCAGCCGTTTGAAAGTTATCAGCTCTTTTCTAGTTACTGTAACCTTCACCCGTCAGGGGTGTTATAAATTTTTAATTTATATATCTTATTCTAGTGTAGCTATAAAGTTTATTTGCCAAAACTTGAAGGAAGTTAAAGATATAATTTGCTCCTCAGTTTACGATCTAATTGTTCCGATGTTCCTCGAATTTCTTTATGAAGATTTTCGTTCCCCATCGGAATTTGAAAGACTGGAAAATTAACTTTGTTGCGAACAAGAATTAATCAAATACGGCTGGGATATTAACAAAGATTCGAGGAAAAATAAAGGGGTGTCGCCTTTTTAATTTTTCTTTTCTTTTACTGGATAAAAATTTATTAGTTAGCCTGTGATTGCGATCTCATCAAATAATGATGCAGTATACCTAATTGAGTGTACTTTGACTTTGCTTAAACTTAAAACAGAGTTAAAAACCGGTCAATTGCGTGTCATACTCGCGCACCGAGGGTTCCGTACTCGGGTATTTTTTCCGACATTTTGCACGATAAATGAAAAATTGGCATAAAAGTAAATAAAAATCTGTTTTAGAATGTACAGGTAAAGCCCTTTCATATGATACCCCACTTGATTTACTTATCTTACTTTGAAAATAGAAACACATTTTAATTTTTTTTAATAATGTAACCGATTTTCGATTTTTTCCCTTTACTTTTGCTATAAGACCTACTTACCTGACCTACTTACCCTAAGGTTTTCAAAGTACCCTATAGATTTTCTTGACAGACATGACAGACAGACAACAAAGCGATCCTATAAGGTTTCCGTTTTTCCTTTAGAGCTACAGAATCCTAAAAATGTTGCAAGAGAGACAAGATAGTTCCGCAATCTAATTCGTTTATCTTTTAGAACATTAAGCCCGGAGTTGTCCTCGTAATTCTAACGTAATCCTTAATGGCACAGGATGGTATAATTACTATATATAAAGTACAGCTTAAGGACCCATGTTTCAAAAGGATAATACTCTGTTTGCCCACAAAACCGAATAAATCTCTCAAGTGAACATACACCCAACAATTCCGAGTACCTACTTAAAAACACCACTGCGTGCCACTCTGTGGTGCCATTGCTAAGTATGAGCGTCACTCAGAAAAGCAGATATTTTTTAATCTCTTTAGAGTCGTATTCCTTCATTGCTGAGGGTCATGACTCCTTTCCAATAAACACATAATGGCAGGAGTTCTCTTGGAATAATAATGCTGTGGGTTCCCAGATCCTTCCGCATACAACTCACTAAGAGAACAATATTTCGATTCTTAGGTTTTTACAGTTATTATGAGATGTTAGTGATAATAACCGGGACCGACAGCTTAACGTGCTCCCCGAGGCACGGAGGAAACGAAAAAGACAAATACGGACCTCAAAAGTCGGTCACCCATCTAGTAACCGACTTGGGTCAACGTTGCTTAACAATCGCAATCGGTTGATATGCGTTGTTACAACTAGGCCACACGTTTCCTAATTATTTAAATACTAGCTGACGCCCGCGACTTCGTTCGCGTGGATTTAGGTTTTTCAGAATCCCGGGGGAACTCTTTGGTTTTCTGGGATAAAAAGTAGCCTATGTGCTAATCCAGGATATTATCTATCTCCATTCCGAATTTCAGCCAAATCCGTCTGGTGGTTTTTGCGTGAAGGAGTAACAAACATACACACACACACACACACACACACATACACACACAAACAAACTTTCGGCTTTTGATTCTAAGTACACAGTTCGTTATAACACTACACAGTACATCGATACATCAGCGCAGTATCGATTCGCAATCAATCGCGCGCCGCCTGCGGGTGACATTGTTTGATCTGTGAACATTTTCTGAAGTAGGTAAATGGTCAGCCGCCAATACAAATCGTTACAAATGGGTAAATAAAACGCTCACCACTGTTTTATACGAGCTTTGATACCAGCACTGTTTGTATGCTATTTTTGAAATAGATTTCTTTTATTATTTATAGAAATAATTTTAGTAATTGTTGAAAAATAAAATTATTTGCTTAGCGATGGCAATTGCGTTTATAATATCATCCTTTCATTAAATAGAAAAGAGCCGCCGGAACAGGTATTCTAGGATGATAGTCAAAACACTATCGATTAAGCCTCTTTGTGAGCCTTTAGGTTTAGGAGCTACGATGCCACAGACATGCCGAATATACACGTCAAACTTATAACACCTCTATTATTGCATAGTTATTTTAAAGTAAATCAAATTAAATCATTTATTTATTTAATGCAGGTTAAAATAAAAATTACAATTCATTTTGGTATCACCACATTTGCCATGGAATGGCGTCCAAATATGTTACATAGGCACCTCATATCCAAACTGTACATTTACTACATAGTCGAGAATATGAGACATAATGTTTCTTTATAGTGAAATAATTTCCGTTTGAGTCTAATATGAAGTCTACAATAGTATCGTAGGCACAAAGCGAGGGACTTGAGACATCCAGACCCTTATTATGTGCCTCAATATTGTTCGCTATCGACTCTATCGAGCAGCCTCTTATTATGTCTTCAAACTTTTCTAAAAGGAAATTCACCTTTCAAAGTTTCTCAACCTTAAATATTGATATTTTTGGCGTCCAATCTTTATTAGCTTTTTTTGCTTACAAAATGTTTATTTATAAGTTCCAGACACAAAATTCATAGTTATACTGTTTTTTTTTTAATAAAAAATAGCGAGCAAACGCGTAGGCGGGTCACCTGATGTTAAGTGATTACCGCCGCCCATGAACATTTGTCACCAGAGGAATTACCGATGCGTTAGCTGGCTTTTCAGGAATTTGTTGGTCCGCCCCTTGAATAACTCCTTGTTGTAATCTAGTTAGTTGTTGATAACACTAATTATCACAAATGCAAAAGTGTGTCTGTTTATCTGCATGTCTGGTACCTTTTCACGGCCCATCCTTTTAACCGATTTTGAAGTTTGGTTCAGAGATAAATTACACTCCAGAGACGGATATAAGCCAGTTTTTATTCCGGAAAATCAAAGAGTTTCCACGAGATTTAGGCCCATCCGTTAAACTGATTTTGACGTTTGGTACAGAGACAGTTTTTATCATGGAGACGGATATAGGCTAATTTTTAATCCGGAAAATTAAAGAATTCCCTCGCGATTTTTAAAAAACTTCATCCACAAGGACGTAGTCACGGGCTTTCTGAAAATCATTTTGTTCCGATTTTCCTCCGTTTAATTAAGCTTTGCTCAAAATTTTGTAGTATTTATTATCAATTTCCTGCGAATTCTCATTTCTCAGCATTTCTATTTCATTTTTTCATTTATATAATTTCCTCGGAGGTTTCCTTAATTTATAAAAAAAAGGGAGAAATAAGTAAATCCAGCTTCGTAACGTTTTAATCAGCAACAAAAACCAACTCTCGGCTGATTGATTCTTGGCCGCAAGAAAAAACATTACTAGAAGTTAGGGTTGTCAATTGTCATATTATTGTATTCAGCCACTGAAGTTAATTAGTACGTAACGAATTGAAGTGAATTAGTAAGTAAAGAAGAGCTATTTCAAACAAAAATCGCAATGTATGAAGCTGTTAGAAAATTCAAATAAGGGAGGGCTTAAAATTTGTTTAAAAGTCTGTCCATGTCTGTATCCATGAAAATTGGTATTTAGGCTTAACAGTTGAAAAAGAAGGAATGTGATACGATTGATGAGGAACGGTTGATAAATAAGGAAGGACAGCCGGACGGATAGTACAGGCTTATAAATAGCCTCTCGTTAACAACCTTCAGCTACGGAACCCTAAAAACATCCCTACAGAATATCGGAGAGCTATTAATTGAACGAAAATATCTATTATAGCGATGATTAATTACAGGGCAGGCTTCCGTGAATAATCCCCGCGATGTGGCAACCCTAGGTGGGATAAAGCTAATTTTCCGGCCCCTCAAATTGAGGAGGGAATCGAAAATCCTCATTAAGGAACTCCGCTGGCGAAATATGAGCACAATTGGATCGGAAGCCGAGACGACCGTATTATAACTAAATTAAAACATCTCTGACAAACCACTGTGGTATATAAAAAATATGAAATGTTTTAATTAAGGTTACACTTCCTACGCGCTTCTCCATGCAAACGTATTACGCCTATAATTATTCTATTATTGTTATTCTAGATCTGAAACTAAGTCAGATATCAATTTATCTCTCCGTTATCTATGCTTTAAACTAGAAGTTAAATCGTAGTTATATGGAGCTCCGTCAATTTTCAAGTATTTAGGATTTTAGGCTTTCGAGAAAGAATAAAGTTTTTTTTTATGAAGAAGTAGGATTATGTTAGGTAGATAGGTCGTACTCGTATCATCGAAATTTCGCATGCCGAAAAAGATATTCTTCTGATTCTTCTTTTAAAAAAAATTAACTGCCTTTGAATGTTCATTATTTACATATATGCTCGTGGAGGTGCGCCTTAACCGAAAGCCGTAATGAGTCGAATTAGACGTACCTAGTGGATTAAACCGATATCTCGAGTCAAGTAGTGGTTATGAAGGTAGTTCACTATCATGATGCGATCTGTTCCAATCCACTTAAGTTCACCTAAGCTTGTGGTCTAAGCTCCGTACCTAGACGATCTTGAGATGAATCTATTGATTTCGAACCGACTTCAAGAATTGAGGAGGCTCTCAGTTTAATGGTTCCGTTGTAAAACAAGGGGACCTCTATAGTTTCGTCCGGTCCGTCTGTCCGTCTGTCACTGTCTGTGTGTCACAGCTATTTATAAAAAAACCTGTAAAATCCTGTAAGGGATTTTTAAATCATTGTGAAGTGTCTTAGACAGTTTTTGGAAGAAAACTACCGTTTAAGAATTGATAATAATCGCCTAAGTTTGTATCGTAGCATGACTACGGATCATAGAACACAGTGCCTTAAACGTGTATTGACTCGCACTTACCAGCCTTTCGGGTTCTGTAGTCTGTACTCAAACGGATAAAACGTAGCCCTATAAATGTCACTCTGCTGTACCTGTCTGTCTGTCTGTCCACGTGTCACAGGTCTCTAGCTCGTAGACGAAATGAGTTATTTTGAGAGGTATTTGATGTAGAACGTTGACCCAAAACCAAATACTGAATTAAAAATACAATTAAATTATTTTTCAGGGGGCTCCCATTCATAAAAAAAATCCGATTTTTTTTGAAAATCTTACCCTAGCATGTGGGGTATTATTGTTTAAAGCTCACTGAGTAGAGTACGAACATGTTTAATTTTTGATCTTAAAAATAAAGAAATGGGGAGCCGTTAAAGTTTTCAGTTTTTTCATATTACGGAACACTTATTGTATATTGAACAACTAGCACTTCTCCTGGGTCTTTTAATAATAATAATTAGTAGTAGATAGTAGAGACTACAAAAAAATAGAGCAACGATTGTACGCAGTGCGCAACCTCTAATCTACTAATGCATTACATAATGCGGGGAGCTGCCAACTATTTGTTTAGCCTCTCTGTAGTAGGTACGGGACCTCAAGATTTCTCTTATCTTAACGAATGATGCTCTAAATAAATCCACGCTAATTAGTTTTTGGAGTTTCGGTTAAAAATTAAGAAATAGTACCTACGTATTTCAAGGATTTTTGAAAATTCCACTCAAACGAAACGGGCGGATCAACAAGTGTTTTAATATAAAAAAGTTTCAAAAAATATTTAAAAGTTATAAAATATATAAGTAGTTTTAAAATTACAGGGGTTCCAAGATTTGTATGAAAATTTTAAGACCGCGTAACTTTGAAACTGAATATTTTAACAGAAATCTGGAAAACCACAGACATAGATATTAGTTTCTAGAATATGTCTGCAAAATTTCATGGACTTAGGTTGCTTAATATTCAAATGAAATTGGAACTACGATTGTATGAAACGAGTGGAAACGAGTGACGGAGAGAGCCCTCTTAATGTTGTTTAATAAGGATCACACAAATATTTATAAAGGCGAAACAAAATCAACTGGACGGATTTGGCTGAAATAATTTTGAATCTAGGTAGATTATACCATGGATCAACACATAGGGTTCTTTTCAACCCAGAAAATAAAAGAGTTCCCACGGGATTTTTAAAAACCTATATAACCTATCCACGGGAACGAAGTTGCGGGCATAAACTAGTTTATTATATACAAAAAAAAAACGTTGTGTGTGTTCATCATACAATACTTGATTGCTCTAAAATCCAAAACAAACAACATTGAAGACGACTGAGCCCTCGACTAAGTCTTACTTTTCACAATAAAGGTCTTTACAAAGTAATAGAAGGCTTCACAATGTAGACCTAAGTAATACGCTTCCAACGTCTTAAGCCCTTCTTTCTTTGTACCTTAGAAACCTTTAAAGGCTCTTATTGAGACTGGAATCTAAAATATTATCTTTCAGACTAGAAGCTTTTTCGTAAGATCTTTATAATATAAATATTTGTTTGCAAAATAGATTATTATACTTTAGTATTTTACACAGAAGCGTTATTTGTAAAATAATAAAACAACTAGATGAATCGTCTTGGCTTCGCTTGATTGGAACCTTTGAATTCATTTATTATCTTTTACAGACTGTATACCCTGTGTGATAAATATAAAAGAATCCGGCTGTACTCACATGTGTAGTGGACGTAAGCCCGACTAGTTTCAAACCGATCCGGGGTCCTTTTTCACAGGGCCTCAGCTCGCAAACGGTTCGCGGTCTAGACTGGGCCTCGGGTGGTTATTCTAAGACTGAGCCTTTTGTAATTGTAATGCTGCGTAAAATAATTCCATCCCACTCATATTTTAAATTACTATCAGAGGAAATTATCGCGTTTCCTGTGGTTAGTCGCCACGGGAAATGCAAAATTAAGATTAATACCACTTCCTGTGATAGGACCTGTGCACAAAAACATTTATTTTATCCTCTATCATCCATACAGCAACGAGTCACACTTAACTAACAAGTGTAAATTAAAAATTTATAACACCCCCGCCCCCGACAAGCGAAGGTTACAGAAATAACTAGAAAAGAGCTGATAACTTTCAAACGGCTGAACAGATTTTCTTGAATTATAGTTAAGAACACTCTCGATCAAGCCACCTTTCAAACAAAACAAACTAAATTAAAATCGGTTCATTAGTTTAGGAGCTACGATGCCACAGACAGATACACAGATACACACGTCAAACTTATAGCACCCCTCTTTTTGGGTCGGGGGTTAATAATTACTGTAAGTATTGATACAATGGGTGCAAATCTCTAGAGTTCTATCACTTGCTTGAAGGAACCCTGTATGTTTGTGAGTTGTGAGTTCTCCGGAATGTTCTCAAAGGTGTGTGAAATCTCACTAGACCTGCGTGACAGACTATGGCTCCAATCTTTGTCATTCTGAGAAGATATCTGTGCTCATTGCTCATTTCATTTCATTTATTTATTTGCTTTCATGTATGATGGTGAGTGGCGTGGCTTCCGTGCCGTGGCCTGAGCAAATACAGAAGTTACATGAAAACAATGTTATATAACATATAGTGGAATAGTTCCTATCCCTTTAGTAAAATAGGTACCTACCTACTACAATATTCCGAATTTCAAGTTTTTTCGATATTCAATCCGATAATAATCTTAGTTACCATTCTAACTCGATTCTAGAATGATAAATTCCAGGTTAAGCTGGAAACTTTTAATTAAAATAACATTGTTACAAGTAAAATCTTCAATCTAAGTCATCACCACTTACCACCAGGTGAGATTACTGTCAAGGGCTAACTTGTATCTGATTAAAAAAAAAGATACCTATGTCCAGCAGGTGTGGACGTCAATCGGTTAATAATGATGATGATGAAAACATGATATAATAAGTACATTAACATGTTTGAACATGGGCACATAATAACAAAACATAACAAACATCAATTATGATTTTCAAAAAGATCGATTAAAATGTAAATTCACCAAAAATGGAAGATCAAAAGAATTTTATATTTCCTCATTACCAAGTATAAAATGGAAGCACTCTATGGACATTTCATTACGGCTTTCGGTCGATTTATGTACCGTCATAAAGATATCTTTTATTTAGACCTTTTAAAATTCTTTGCCTTTCCTAAGGTCGGTATATAATGTATCTCTTTTATATTTTATTTTGTTGGCATTTCTGTTTGTTATTTTTCGTGTTACTAGCTGATACCCGCGACTTCGCCCACGTGGATTCAGGTTTTTAAAAATCCCGTAACGATCCCACAAAAACTCTATTATTTTCGGGACAAAAAGTAGCCTATGTTTCCGGGATGCAATCTACTTTTGTGGAAAATTTGATCAAAATCGATTAAACGGATAAGCCAGCAGACAGAAAGACAGGCAGACATACTTTTTAAAAATGTATGGATATGGATCATAACCAGGTAAAATTAGAAGAAAGAGAAAATAAATGAAATGAAAGCAGGTAAGGCGATGTAAGAATCCTTTCATCTAAATATACCTCTACATCCCATCCCATTTAGTGGATATTATAGCCTTGGGGATTTAGATTTCTTAGACCTCGTAATTTGTTCCAACTTGAAGCTATATTCTATATGTGGACATTGTGTCCCCAGAGACTAAGATAAGATTTCTGCCCAACCTAAAGAAATGGGATAAAAATAAAAACCTAAGTTTATCTTAGCCCTTTTAAGTACGAATAGGTAGGTCTAAAAATGTTATTAAGTAGAAGAAATAAAGAATAAATGAAATAAATTTACTCAAGGCGATGTCAGAATTCCTTCATCAAAATATACCTCTACATTTTAATACCTTTGGGGGCATCGCATCTTCGTCGCGTCGGTCGCCCAGATTTAAACATCTTAGACCCCATAATTTACTTTACAATAATTGTGCCCCAAGCTAAGGTTGAGATATGTTAAGGATAAGAATAAAAACTTAAACGTTATAGGTAGGTATAAAAATGTTATTAAGTAGAAGAAAGAAACAATTAACGAAATTAAAGTACGCAAGGCGATGTAAGAATTCCTTTATTTAAATATACCTGTACAGTAAGTACCTGTAAGGTATTAGAACCTTTGGGGACGTCGTATCGTCGTCGCGTTGCCTAGTTTTAGACATCTTAGACCCCGTAATTTGCCCCAATTTAAAGCTCTATATGGAGACATTTCGTCCCCAAAGACTGTCTAGGATAAGGTTTCTTTTTTGGACAAAAATAATATAACTTATTCGCTTTTTCTTGGTAGGATTCTTTAACTCTAGATACGGACTTCTTCGGACCATATTCATACTAATATTATTATAAATTCGAAAGTGTGTGTGCTTGTCTGTTAGCTTTTCACGGCCGGCTAAAGCGATTTTGACGAAGATGGATTTTTATTTCGGAAAATCAAGCTCTTAAGGTCGGAGGGTATCATTTAGGTTTTGTTTAATATATTTTTTTATCTTTTCGAAAATGTTTTGACAGTTGATAAGTAATTCTTCTCTTCCCTAAAATCGACGCCATGGCCACAAAAATTTTCTAAATTCTCGAAGTTATAAGTACCTAATACCTAGGTAGATTCTTGAAAAAAATAACATTGTTAGGTAGGTGTGAGGGTAGTATGAAATATATGTACATAGGAGATCGGTCATGTGAATATAATAAATCAGTGCATGCCTAACGCTCGTGTTTGATTGACACTCTTCACATGGCGCAGTCGTTAAATAAAAATAAAACGTGGAAAAGTGGTTGAAGTTTAGACATGGAAAGTGTATTATCACCGCCGTCTTCGTTTTGCTTCGATAAGAATGCATCGGACGCCTGGAGCCTCAATGAGAGGTGGACAAAATGGAAGTGAAGTTATTAAATAGGCAAAAAGAACAAAAATTTTATTATGATCGTAATGCTAAAGATTTAATAAAATTAGGGAAGGGAGAAAAAGTACGGATCTATGACTTGCGGATCAAAAGGTGGGTACCAGGGACGATAAGCCGCATTCTAGCTAACAGATCTTATGAAGTGACGACTTTAAATGGTAAAAAATTAGTTCGCAATAGACGACACATTATGATAGACTCATCGCAAAGACAAGACACGCCTTGCTATGGATTTGACTATGACGATATAGATTGTAATACAGAGATAGAAAGAGAAGCTAGTCAAAGTCAAAGTAATAGTACAGGTATGAATAATTGTAACAACTATGTAACTCGTTCTGGCAGGATAGTGAGGCCTCCGGATAGATGGGGGTTCACGTAGCGTCAGGCGCGGCTAAGCAGAATAGAAAATTGTTATACTTATACATAAATAAATCTAAATTATTATAACGTGATTTTAAAATGTGTGTAATAGCATAATTGTCTGGTCTTTTTACTTCTTATATCTTTACTGGTTTTTTTAAAAATAAGAATAATAAATTATCATTTAACAGAACTGATGACATAAAAAATTAATTATTGTGTAATCATTTTTTTATCTTATGAATTATTATTGTTAAAATGAATAGTGAGTGTTTGTTTATTACCTGGACCGGTGGAGTTGTTTTTTAATATAAGAATTTATCATTTAACAGATATTATGACATATAACTAATTATGATTATTGTAAAATTATTTTTTTTTATCTCATGAATTATTATTGTCAAAATGAATAACGAGTTTGTGTTTATTATAAAAAAGAGGGATGATAATATAAATTTAATAATTTTGTTTTTAAAGGGGGAAGATGTGAGGGTAGTATGAAATATATGTACATAGGAGATCGGTCATGTGAATATAATAAATCAGTGCATGCCTAACGCTCGTGTTTGATTGACACTCTTCACAGTAGGTAGGTACTAAAATATCTAGCGTTGAAACTAGAAACAACAAGAGATTAAAAATAAAACCAGCTAGTTCAACCCCAACCCGAACAAACTGAAACTAAATTAGAAATCCGTTTAGAATCAATACACGAACACTATGCCTGCTTATGTATTCCAAAAGTTTTAGAGGTGCACTCGACTGGAAACTACAGTTTAAGCTAATTTAAACTCTATAGCTTTATAGATACGGTTGTTTGAGACTTTGTATCGGGCCTAATCTATTGAAAGGTGGTCCCTTTTCTCTAATGTTGGTTTAGGCCCTAAAGGTGCGTTTTCATCGTAACAAAGCACAAATTGCATAATTAAAAAAACCGTCGCTACCCGAAAAACAACCTATAAAAATTGAAAATGCCACCGTAAAATCAGGGTGTAACCAGAACGGCGTTAATTTTTCAAACCCGTAATGTATGGCGTGCAAAAATAGGGTCAATGCCCCACCTACGAGGATTGACTCCGATGGGTCATTATTTACGTTCTTTAACCTCTAGCGTCGTTAGATGTTGTATTTGCAATATATTGAGAACAAAGATATTTTATATCACTGATTGAGAACTTTTAAAAATACTTACTTACAGGATATTAAAAAAAAATCCGCGTTTTTTTTTTTTGAGGTATCTTAGCAGTGATTATCAGTACTCTCACCCGTTTTCGTGTTTGCTAGCGTTCTGCTTACACACTGTATAGTCAAGAAATAAAAAAAAATTATGCTCGTCTCCAATAGAAACAGCTTCCTTTCCTCTTCCAACAACAGTGAGAACGCACCCTATTTCACCCTACGTAAGAGATTTATTTTGTTTGCTTTGTTAAAAAACGTTTGCTCATCTTGTTTGGTCTGGATAATAGATAGACTTAAATTGAAAATCTAGCTTTGTGTCCTGGAGTGTACCTACAAAGACTAGAAAACCTAGAAACCTTTTATGATTATCCGAATCCTTTGTAGATTGGGGCCGAAGACAAATCTAAGTATAGCAAAATTTCAATGCCCACCAACTCCATAATTATCGCGATAATCAAAGCATTAAACTGAGTGCACAATGTTACCTATTTCGAATAAATACTTTGACTTTGAATTTGACTTTGTTTTTGCTTACTTGGGACTAAAACCTGTTCAAAGTTGATTCTATAGCCTCCCTAGGTGATGCCCGGAAGGCTAAACATCTCATATGAAATGGCTCGTTGTAGTTCCTTGTTGAACAATCTACTATTTTTAACCCCCAACCCAAAAAGAGGGGTGTTATAAGTTTGACGTGTGTATCTGTGTATCGGTCTGTGGCATCGTAGCTCCTAAACTAACTTTTTTTTTGTTTGAAAGGTGGGGCTTGATCGACAGTGTTCTTAGCTATAATCCTAGAAAATCGGTTCAGCCGTTTGAAAGTTATCAGCTCTAGTTACTGTAACTTTCACTTGCCGGGGGTGTTATAAATATTTAATTTACACTTGTTTTCAAAAGTTCTCGCCTTTATAGTGGTAGCAATTTTTTGTAACCATATTCATTTCTTTATCACAGAAATGTATAAGTAAACCTTATTTAGGATTACGACGTAGTATGGGAATTATCTTCTTACCTATTAATAGGTAAGAAAATAAAGAAAATAATTTGTGGGAATACTTCGTAGGAAAATAAATACTAGGTTGAGTGGATATAAGCTTCCAAATGACAAACAGCCATGAAAACCATTGAAACCTTTCACCGAATAGCTGTTGAATGAATGTATTCGCGGAATAATACGTCTCGCATGATTGATGTCGCCGAGTGACGAGATGAAATGGAGATGAAAAGGATTCCCACAGACGTAGAGCATTCTGGCCTTTTTATGATAATCTTTCTGTATAAGAAATAATTTACAAAATATTTTGTTGGATTTTGTAAAGCAAACATGACAAGGAAACTTCGATGGACATTCTTTTTTTTATTTCAATCTCACCTGGTGGTAAGTGATGATGCAGTCTAAGATACTACTTCATTATTCATCTTTTATTTCACTAGAATCGCAAGACTTATCTTTTCATGTTGTAGATTGCAGGCAGGCAGGTAATTTTCTGATACCAAATTATATAAACGGTTCGAAAACAAAATAGCGTGATAGGTGCTCATTGTACGCGATTCGTTAACTGCACGAATACACACAAAAAGGTATCGACTAAACAACTCCATGGCAAAGCTTTATTGTGAAAATTGTGTCATCATCATCAATCGTCATGATCAACCTATTTCCGCCCCACTACTGAGTACGGGTCTCCTCTCAGAATGAGAAGTGCTTAGGCCATAGTCTGCCACACTGGCCCAATGCGGATTGGCAGACTTCACACACCTTTGAGAACATGGAGAACTCTCAGGCATGCAGGTTTCCTCACGACGTTTTCCTTCACCTTTAAAGCAAGTGATATTTAATTGCTTAAAACGCACATAACTGAAAAGTTAGTGGTGCGTGCCCGGGATCGAACCCCCGACCTCCGATTCAGACGTTCTAACCACTAGGCTATCACAGCTTACTAGGATATCACAGCGAAAATTGTGTACTACACAAGAATAATTTATATATTTTTGAAAACAAATACAAATAAATAATAACCATTTATGAAAGGCATTGCTGCAATTGTTATAATAATTAATTTGTCCCAACACAATACAGCACTGCAATGCTCCTTTATTAAAAATGTTTGGTTTTTTTTTTAATTTAATTACGCCCCAACAATTAGATTTCCGCTCATTCAGGCGTGATGTGAAAATTTAATGATGCTTTTGTTTATGTTTGTCTGAAAATTAAGGTTTATATAATAATATTATTTTAACGAACGTCGAATAGCACCGGTGCATACAATAAGGTGAAATTAAAAAAGTAGATGAATTATTTCGGCTCAAGTTCTAAAGAAAATCTGCAAGTTGCTTCATTACGCCCGACCGGTTCCAGTCAAAAATAAAACCGAAATGGTAAAACCGGCGAGTGTAATAGTTCTTAGTGCGAGTCGGCGAGTGCCTTGCTCTTTTAGGGCTCCGTAGATAATAATTATCACATCTTACAAGTTCAACAATTAACAATCAAAGAGTACCTACCTATTTTGGATTTTGACTATGAGGGAAGTGAGATGAAGTTAAAAAAATCCCATGTCGAACCAGTGGTAGATGCTTTTGACGATTCGAAAGAACTTGTAAAAGTCTAATTGAATAAAAACATTTTTGAATTTGAACATGAAAACTTTCAGACCTTTCCAGGTAAAAAGTATGTGTTATATAGTTTTTAGCCCCCGAACTAAAAAGAGGGGTGTTATAAGTTTGACGTGTGTATCTGTGTATCTGTCCGTGACATCGTAGCTCCTAAACTAATGAACCGATTTTAATTTTGTTTTTTTTTTGTTTTAAAGGTGGCTTGATCGAGAGTGTTCTTAGCTGTAATGCAAGGAAATCGGTTAAGCCGTTTGAAAGTTAGCAGGTCTTTTCCAGTTCTTACTGTAACCTTCACTTGTCGGGGGTGTCATAAATTTTTAATTTACTCTTATTATCGCCTAGTAGATAGACTAGTAGATAGATCAGTCAGTTAGCCAGTTTTTCCTTTTATATTTAGATTTGCTCTGATTTATTATTGTAATTGGTATAATGAACAGAAACACGGTAGGAGAGAAGATAATCGTATTTCGCCGAACCGTGGAATGAGCGTTAAATATTAAAATGAAATTAACGTATTTATTATAAGCTAATAAGGCTTTATTAAGTTTGTAAATCATCCTACCCACGGGTTATTTACGTTAGCTTTCATTGTATGAATATTTCACGCCTGCCCAAAAAAAGGAAAGTAATGTTTTCAGCGTTCATGTAGATAGATAGGTAGATAGAAAGATAGATAGATAGATAGATAGAAAGATAGATAGATAGATAGGTAGAAGTCTTTATTGCACACAAAAACACATGTCAAGGAACACAACACAGTAAGAAGAAAACAGAAAAAACAATTGTGTGCTAAGGCGGCCTTATTGCTTAGAGCAATCTCTACCAGGCAACCTTTAGGCAGGCATGTATGTGAGTTAGTTTGTTCTCCCATGACTCCTAAATGCCTTTAGAAATTATATGTGTATCATTAGAATCCTTATATCATCCCGAATGGCACTGGCTATAGTTTTTTTTTTTTAAATTCAATATTATGGTAGAGCAGTTATGTTTTTAATTATTTTTTTTATCACTAGATACTTGTTTCACCTCGCAATTTATTTGTAACATTAACGGATTGGTTGTTGCTTGGTGGCTGGCTTTTCCTGCATGTTCAGCAGTGGGAGGGCGAGCAGTGCATATCGCATGCTGCATGTTGCACGATACAGATTTGTCTGTTTCAGCGGATTATAGCAAATTAAGCTTTTGGTTCCTTGTAATATTTAAGTAATCTCTGGGCGTACTGTTCTCAGAATTTCTTTGACCCTATGTACATAACTGACTCTACATAAATTTCAAATACCCGCGTATACCTTTTGGCTGTTTGCCAATAACCGATGCGTGCTACCAAATCAGGGAGCTATGACTAGGGCTGCCAAATTATTTGCAACAAACTTTGGCTAGTCTTTGAACGAAGAAACCAAAAAAAGGAAAGATTTGTTTTAACACTATATTTTATTAGTATGCTTACTTATATAACATAACATGTCCTTAAACAACACGCAGTCACCAGATCAAAGACGGGGCGTAAGTATGAATGTAACTACAGAGTTACATTCATACTTACGCCCCGTCTTTGATCTGGTGGAATTTCTAATACTTTCCTAGGGGAGCTTACGTTAAAAAGATAACGTCCATATTATGTAACATTTCAAGTTTCCAAAACAATAAAATACAATTATTTATTAGCATAATATGTTTAGGTACTTACATAAAATGTTAAATCTAAGATAATAAAAAGTCCAGTACATTAGCCATTTTGGCGTACTAATAAATACTACATACATAATAGACTTTATTGAGATGTACAAAAAAACTAGAATACAGGCGTCTAAATAGCGATTTGAGCTGTAAGTTATATCACCCAGTCCCGTCCGCATCAAATCAAATAAAATTATGTATTCAAAGTACTCTTTTTGATGGTCAGAATTGTTAGATTTGTAAGATGTTTTAATTAATCTCTTTTCCTTTATCGTATTTCTTTTTGTTCTATAAAATATTTCAAAGTGAGCGTTTGAAAGTAGTTGACAACCCTAGCCCCAATTTGAGCGTAACCCCTTTACCGACGACACGTAAACGAGGTTTAGCGTGCCGAACGGATTTGTCGTCGCCCGCACAATTTTGCTGAAGTGCACAGACGTTTGGAATTCTGAAATACATAGTTCCTAACATTTGGCATCCGTATCCGTTTGAATAAAGTGTAATATACTTAGAACTAGGATTTGTCCGTAAAACCTAGGATTTACCGAGTGAATGCTGATAAAAGTCCGAAATCAACAATTGGGATGATGATGATGTCGAAGATAAATTATTTCTTAATAACTATTAATTACTTTGTAAATGGACTTTTTAGTCTGAAATAAAATATTATTTATTTATCCCACTAATATTATAAAGGCGAAAGTTTGTGTGTATGTTTGTTACTTTTTTAACCAAGTATTACTGGACGGATTTGGCTGAAATTTAGAATGGAGATAGGTTTTACTCTGGATTAACACATAGGCTACCTATATCCCGAAAAATTGGACAGGTCCCTCGTGATATTTAAAAACCTATATCCACGCGGACGAAGTCGCGGGCATCAGCTAGTTAATTAAATAAAGGTTCTTCCAAAATTCGTAAAATCCACGTCCGCTGTTAGTTTTACGTTTGCTAGCCATTTTAAATTATCCATTTAACTAAAAAACGTACGTCAAATTACGTCAAACGTTTATGACGTCACATCTGTGTATTTAATACAAGCTCCCTTAATAAGCAAGCGTTTTGACGTTTGATAAAAAGTCCCTGATTTGACTAGTAGTCATCATCTCTATTCCACAGCCCAGTTCGGCATTTTACTATTAGGACTCAGCAAATCCTAGATTTTACTATAAGTTCCTAGGATTTACCTTAGTTCGGGCTTTTACAGTAACATGTAACCTTCTTAGTTAGCTGTCTTATTTTACAGTAGAAATAATAACAATACAGGTACAACACATTGTTATTGTATTTTGTTATTCAAATTTCACTCTAATACCAATTTCAGAACTGTAACGAGTTACGAGACATAATCGCTTTATTCAAATATTCTGATCCTAATTCGGAATGCCTGAAAATTTTTATGAATACAAAATTGCGAAATCAAATAAACAAAAGGTATTCCGCGTCTGATGAATATTCATGGGTAATAAAGGGAAATATGTATTTAGAGAGCTCTGAATATAATGGCTAGGCAATCAATTTAAAAATTATATACATCGAGGTTCTGTATTTTTTACACACTAAAACACACCTTTCATTTAGTCCGTCTATCCATCTGTCTGTGTGTCATAACCATCACTATAGTGCGTTTCATCGAATAGTACCTATGGCGTTATGTTGGTTCCCCTGTCTGTCCAAGTCATTGGCACCATATTTCCATAAGAAGACGTAGATTTTGTTTATTTTAATTTGATTTTCCTGAATGAATGAAATGAAAATCAAATGAAAATAAACAAAATCTGCGTCTTCTCATGCCAATATGGTGCCAATGACAACCCAACAGACAGGGGAGCCAACATAACGCCATAGGTACTATTCGATGAAACGCACTATACCCATGCCAAAGTGTTTTTGTTTATTTGTCTGTCTTTTAATCACGTCGCAACGGAGCAACGGTTGCACCTCACCTTTTGAATGGGTAGCCTTTAAAGATCTGGAGAGTGACATAGGCTACTTTTTATCTCGGAAAACCAAGAAGTTCCTATGGGATTTTTAAAAAGTAAATCCACGTGGACAAAGTCGCGGCCATCAACTAGCTTTAACAATAAATGTGTCACAGTTTAATCAGCCCTCCCAGTCACTTATTCAGCCACATTTGTATCAAGAGTTCTAGCTCTTTTACTCTATACGTTCGCACTTATGTTCTGTCTTACTCATCATCGATCACGAATTTTGTACGTCATGTAATACTTATCCTTTAATCATGAACTCTTTGAAACTCATGAAAACTTAGTAGGTACCTGGGTATACGTAATGCAAACAAAATGTTTACTCTCGAAAAGTCCTTGATGAAACATACCTTACAGAGAAATATGAATAAACTGAAACGCTTTGAAGAGGTAATGTTTGCTTCATACATTTCATACATATTCGTACTTTACATATGAATTATGAATGTATTTTCGGCATGGCTACCTACATGCAAATGTATTCTTATTATGAAAAGTGAATATTCAAACCTTTTGGAACGTGAATATAACCTAGTTTGTCGTTATTTACCTGCCTCGTTGGTTTTGGGGCTAGCTAGTTTTGCTACGGGTCTTGAGGTCCTGGAGTCCTGTTCGAACCATAAAATATAGTATGAGACCACGAGAGAGAACTAAAGAAGTGCATAAAAACATAAACAAATTAAAAGAAAAAAAGCGACTGTCATAATGTAAATACGATAAATAATAATAATAAAAACTTGTAATGCTCGCTTCTAGACCTAAGTAAACAGTAATTCATTTCATTTTTACTTCCAGAATACATAATATTAAAAATGTCTCTCAAGAAGTTCCAAATTATTTATTAATCAAATCCTACTACAATGTAAAGGATTATTTAAATGATAAGAGAGCTTGGGAATGAGCTGCTTAACATCTTTGATAGTTCTAATAAGTTAAGTGATTTGGTGAAGTGGTGATGACAAAAAGAATACCCGGCTAAGTTTGTTGTGCGTTTGGCACCCACGTAGCTTTAGTTTTAAGTTTATGTAATTAATTATCACCGCTATATCTTCTTACAAATCTAACAGTTCTGACGATCAAAAGGAGTACAGTAGTGCGTACTTCACACTAATATTAAAAAAAAATATATTATAAAGGCGAAAGTTTGTGTGTATGTGTGTGTATATTTGTTACTCCTTCACGCAAAAACCACTGGACGGATTCGGAATGGAAATAGATAATATCCTGGATTAGCACATAGGCTACTTTTAATGCCGGAAAATCAAAGAGTTACCACGGGATTTCGAAAAACCTAAATCCACGCGGACGAAGTCGCGGGCATCAGCTAGTTGTACAATAACAGCCGAGTTTCATTCAGACTCCGCAGCAGTCGCCTCCTTATTATATTTGGCGCAGTCGATAGAATAACTCACGCTATACATGAATTACGAATCGCTTCCCTATGGGGAGAATCACTGACTTCGGAGACAATACTACAATAGTTTCATTGCAATTTTAATTTTTAATTACTTAATATTTTTTTTACCACTAAAACGCCGCTAGCGCATTTCACGTGTATTCAAACTGAAATTTCCGACATTGGAATGTTACTACGTGTTCAAAATACATTAAAGCTTATTTTATAACGTTATATAATATTAAATTTGGCACGGTGTGATTTATTAAGTTTATGTAAAACACGAACGCGGACGAATTTTACGCTCGTTGAGCTGTAATTACACCTGGCGTTATTTGGAAATGTTTAAATTCAATTTATAATTTTAAGTGATTACAGGAAAAACCGGTCAAATGCCAAACGGACACGCACATGATAGGCTTGTAGCATCGTACAAGATATAATTCTATGTTGGTAATTATTAAATTTCCATGACGGCTCTTTTGAAATTCACTATCTTTGTTGTATATTAAATCTCATAATAAAGACTATTGATAAGATACCATAAAAAACCACTTTTTTAAATCCTGTATTTTTTAAAAGTTCACAATATATTGCAAATAAAACATCTGACTGACGCTGAGGTCAACGAACGTTACGTAAATAGATCAGTCGAAGCCAGCGATGCAGCTTGCTGTAGCATTATGCTGAGTGGGAGACCTATGTTTGGTCATGTGACACATTAATTTTAGTACATTTTAGCTTATAAGTACAATATTATGTAGAATAACTCAATTAGTTTTAAGATACACTAGCCGATGCCCGCGACTTCGCCCGCGTGGATTTAGGTTTTTCGATATCCCGTGGGAACTCTTTGATTTTCCGGGATAAAAAGTAGCCTATGTGCTAATCCAGGATATTATCTATCTCCATTCCAAATTTCAGTCAAATCCGTC
The DNA here is from genome assembly GCF_905333055.1 of Maniola jurtina. NCBI lineage: Eukaryota > Metazoa > Arthropoda > Insecta > Lepidoptera > Nymphalidae > Maniola > Maniola jurtina. The sequence goes on from NC_060039.1 coordinate 14,350,941, forward strand.
CAGTGGTTTTTGCGTGAAGGAGTAACAAACACACACACACACACACACACACACACACACACACACACACACACATACATACAAACTTTCGCCTTTATAATATTAGTGTGATTGTAGTGTTACAGTGAACAAATAAAAAAAAATTCTTTCTTTCTTTCAAGTCAATGCTGCGTCGTAGGCGGGGCATTCGCCCAAATTTAGCACGCTAACAATGTGAGTTTGAAAATTACTAAACCACTAAAACTAAGAGATAAAGCAATTAATGGTTATTGGCATTGGATTGTGTTAAGGCAGTATAATAATAACGCTAAGTTTTTGCTAGCGTCCTAATTACACCCTGTATTCTTTTAAGTACTACTTAGTATCTGTGCCAGTAGCCAGCAGCACTTACTCTAAAATTCAAATAAGTATTGGTGATTACATACAAAATTATAATTATACCTATCACTAAAGCGAATAGGAATTTAATTCACCTAATTTTAATCACTCGGAAGTTTAGTCATTTAACCGTTTAATGTGGTGAAACTAATCGGCCAATAACCGACACCCAGCGCGGCCATCATCGGTACTCGGTATAACGATAGATTGTATTTTGACAACGCAGTTTAGGATTGTGAAAACTGATAATACCTACAGTGCCAATGGTCGGTTCACAAACGATTTCCTATTTTCTGCTTTCACCAGGGTTGCTTGGTGGAGATTGCTTTGAGCAATAAGGCCACCTTTGAATGTAATTGTTTTAAGTTTTAAGTTTATTTGTTTTGTCTTGGTTATTTTATGTTTTGTGTGCAATAGAGTTTTCTATCCATCTCTCGATCTATTATTGAAATAGTATATTGATCATTATCATTCCCAAACTGTCGTCTTATCATAATTTAGTGCTCACAATCTAATCTAATTTAATCCCTGCCAATATCTAATGAGACGTTCCCTTTTATATGCGCCAGAGGCAGCTTCAGAAACCTCACGTACCTACTTTCCTACTATCTTCTACCTACTACAAAAACCCTTTTCGAAGAAATCAATCCAAACCCAAATGTAACTCATACAATTTTCAAAAGGTGCAATCATATCACTATACTGGGGAGCTCATCAATTCGTAAAAAAGATATCACTCACTTAGCGCCCGTGTTTTCCCTTTATAACATAACAAAAAATGTACAAATCTTCCTGAAACGTTTCTTGCTCCTACAGTTGTCTTAGCATGAGTTTATACATCTCCAGAACGATGATAGATTTCGAGTATCGATGAACTACAACTTTATTTTAAGGCTTGAGTTCGTCCAAACATCGTTAACTCGTATCGTATATCTTATGAATCTCTCTCTCTCTCTCTTTCGCTGTGTTGTATTTCTGATGGGTTATGTTCGTGATCCCTTTTCATAACCACCCATCACTACCCATATTATAAATGCAAAAGTGTGTTTGTTTGTTGGTTTGTACTTTAATGACGTCGTAACGGAGGAACGGATCGACGTGATTTTTTTGCATGGGTATAATTCTAGACCTGGAGTGACATAAGCTACTTTTTATCCCGGAAAATAAAGAATAATCGCACAGGATCTTTTAAAACCTAAATCCGTGCAAACAAAGTCGCGGGCATCACCTAGTTAATTAATAATGGTTGCAGATTCACTAATGATAATAACAATGCGATGGGAATGAGTGGGCAGTTGATCATAATATTATGATATTAATAAAAAGTACGATACTCCTTTCAAGTTAGCCCGCTTCCATCTTAGACTGCATCATGTGTCATCGAATGAAAAATCTATGAACGTTATCGTAATGTGCCAAATCGTACTAAGCCTACATAAGGCGTAAATACATAATAAACGTCGTGAGAATGATTGATTGTCCCCGGGTGCCGAGATGAAAAACTTCCAGCGGATATTCGGAGCTTTTTGTCGCCTTTCTTTTTATGATGGCACCTGATACGGGCATTTTAGTTTCACGGGTTCTTTCTTATAACAAAGCCGTGCCAGGACTGATAAAGTCGACGTAGGTTAAACCTTTTTTTATTAGGTGACGCTGTAGTCTAAGATGGAAACGCTTAGTGCGTTACGTACGTACGCTTGGAAAGGGTATAGCAGTTTATGTTAGTTTTATCAAACCCATACCCCATATAACCACCAAAAAAACGGTAAATGGAAATTGTGAAGTGCTTAAGACGCCGATGCCAAGTTCAGGATTTGGACTCCAATTTTTAGAGCATAATGTATGTATTTCAAATATATTTTAAAGGAAAATAGTATAACTTGTTTCAACAATGAAGGAAACATTGTGAAGAAACCTGCTCGCCTGGAAGTACTGCATAAAGCTATCAAAGGTGTGTGAAGTCTGCCAATCCGCAATTTGAGAACATTGTGGACTCTCAGGCATGCAGGTGTCCTTATAATGTTTTCTTGTACAAAAAAGCAAGTGGCATTAATTTCTAACAAAAAGCATCAAAATGAAAAGTAAGGACTCTTTTAATAAGAGGCCGAAGTAATTAGGCTAATACCGCTTCTAATGTCAATTTGGTTTCACTAATCAAAATATTTCATAATCTTATAATGAGGAGATCCCTTGGAAATCCGTAGGAAAACCACAGTAACCGACATAACTCAAGCGGCAATGGGCAGAGCACATACTCATAGTTCAAAAAACCGATAGACGTTGAGGTCCCAAGCTGCTAGAATGGCACCGGAAAGCGCAGCGTTGGAAGACTTTCCCCTAGGAGGACAAACAACATCAAACGAGCCGCAGGGAGCCACAGGGAGCCACAGGGAGCCGCAGGGAGCCGCAGGGAGCCGCAGGAAGCCGCAGGAAGCCGCAGGGAGCCGCAAGTAGCTACAGGGAGCCGCAGGGAGCCACAGGGAGCCACAGGGAGCCACAGGGAGCCGCAGGGAACCGCAGCGAGTCGCTAGATTCAGGCGGAGCAAGACCGTGGTGAATGGAAGTCTCTACAAGAGACCTATGTCCAGTTTTAGACATCTATCGGTTGATAATGATGATGATAATGAAATACTTGTTACAAATACCAAACTAAGTATTAATTTACTATCATAAATTGTTTGTTTAAGTAGTTTGTATCAACAATGTTTTAATCAAAAGTTTTAATGGAAAGTTATAACGGAGATTCAGGTGGAATTAATATAAAGGGCGGTATTTTGACCGGGGCTTATCGGTTATCCGTGATCTGTGGTCGGAACTAGAATCGTTCAATCAAAGTTACCGTGCGCCTTTGTTGAATATTCGGAGTAAAGCTTAATGGCCAATTTAAAACGCATTATGGTTGTTTTAATTTTGGTTTTGTTGGGGGTGGAGGCAGTGTGGACTAGAGAACAGTTCACGACAGTAAGCCCTAATTCACACGAGCGTTAAAAATCGTTGCGTTAAAAAAGCGTTGCGTTAAAACCCGGCGTTGTGCTGAAAATACAACAGCAAATGTGTGAACAGATACTTACTTGGGTATGCATTTGTTGTATTTGACCGCTTTTTTAACGGACGTTAAAAAACTCTCATAATGAGGCTTTAGGAACTTGTAAAAAATCGTCGAGGCTTCGACATCACTAGCAGGTGACGCAGGTGATAGCATATTTTGACGCTAGGTAGCCTGATGTTGCGGCTACATCAATGCCCAATAACGCCATAATTATCGCGATAATCAACGCGTTAAACTGAGTAACCACACTTGAACGGTTAATGTCTAATGCTAATTGCATTGGGGTTAAAATCGGTTAACGCCAAACGGCATTGTGAATGTAGTCGGAGGGTCCAAGGTTCGATCCCGGGCACGCACCTCTTTTCGGAGGTATGTGAGTTTTAAGCAATTTATCTCGCAAGGAAACCTGCATGCCTGAAAGTTATTCGTAATGTCTCTCATGTATGAAGTCTGCATTCGCCTTGGTCAGCGTGGTAGACTAATGGCCAAACCATTCTGAGAGCTATTGTATAACCAGCCTTATACTGATAGCAGGATATTAAAAGGCCCGCACAGAACGCTGTCGCTATAACTCAACTTTCATAAGCCCTCTAAAATTGGTATTGGAACGTGCTTTAAATAAGGGCGGATATGGGCACGACCCGTTATAAATAAGGGTCAGTTAACGATGAGTTTGCTGGTAATATGCGATATTTTTTCACTACCTACATCTTCAGTAGATTGTGCAGCTTTCAGATTATAAAGGTTTTTGTGAACAATTTTTAGGGTTCCGTATCTCAAAAGGCAAAAAGGAACGCTTATAGGATCACTTTGTTGTCTGTCTGTCAAGAAACGTAGAGGGTATTTCCAGTTGACCGGAATTTCATGACTCTATCATGAAATTTAGAAAGTAGCTAGGTCTTATAGCACAGGTAAGGCGAAAAATCGGAAAACATCACAAAAAAGAATCAAAATGTGTTCATGAAAAAATTAATATACTAAATAACATTATCTTGCACTGTTTTTTTACATAAAAGTATTAGGATACGTATATCTTGTACGATAGTACGGAACCCTTCGTGCACGAGTTCGACTCGCACTTGGCCGGTTTTTTATGTAATATGCTTACACAGTAAACTTTTAAAACTAAGTAATAATGTCGGAATTTTACTACCGGCAATCAAAAATAGTATAGGCTCCTAAAGTTAATGGCCATAATTTATAAGCCTGGCAAAACTTTTTACATCACTTTTTCACTGAATCCATTCGCCTAAAACTATCATCAGTGACAATAAATTATTTGTACAATCAATAAGCCATTCAATTTCTGTTTCCACATTATTTATTAACTACACATTCTAACAGTAAATCAATCGTGGCACATTTCAATTTTATTGCGAACGATTTGCTTCGTGAAATATTTCATCCGGATCTAAATCCCGTTCTATCTAGTTTGGTAAAGTGATGCGGGCTTGCAAATTCGCGGGAGAAAATCCAAACAGCCTCAGCGGTGATGGAGAGGGCTATGCTTGGAGTTCCTCTACGAAATCAAGAAACGAGGAGACTTTAAGGAGCACCAGAGTATCCAACATATCTCAACGGGTTGCGAAGTTAAGTAGCAATGGGCAGGGACATAGTTCGAAAAACCAAGAAACTTTGAGGTCCCAAGGCTAGACTGGTGACCTTGCACCGGAAAACGCAGGGTTGGTTGGTCTAATAATTTTTGCACGTGTTCTTCAAAAACGAAAACAGTGAAAATGCAGTAAAACACAAAAAAGCAAAAATAATCGTTGCATGTGTTAAAAGTTTGATACAAGAGTCACTAAGTACAAAGATAGTCTTTACATTTGAAATGCATAGTTGACTGCGCAAAATCCGCACTCTGCTAAGCTAATCCGCACTTTGCAAATCCGCCTGTGTTTATGCCTGTGCGGCATAAACTTGTTGACGTTTCGGCGTAGAGGGTTTAATGAACACTGAGCAAGTCCTGATTCTGCGGTATGCATTGGTTATTTATTGGCAATCCTCCAAAACGTAGGTCTGAGCGGCTATGGAAAATCTGTATGGGTGTGTTTAGCATTTATTTTGCCATTACCATTTATTTATTTACCGAGATGTTCACGACTTTATCTGCATGGATTTAAGGTTTAAAATGCCGTGGGAACTCTTTGATTTTCTGGGATAAAACGTAGTCTATGTCACTTTCCAGGTCTTTCGCTAGATCCATACAAAAAAATCTTCCTAATGCTCCGTTGTCGCGTGTTTGAAGGACAAAACAACAAACCAATAAATTAACAAACCAACAAACAAACACGTATGCACGATTAGATGATGTTCTGTCCCCGGACCAAGACTTTTACATACCTAAAACGTTGTTAAGGAAAAAAAGACGCGACTCACTCTCTACGGGTATGCGTTGGCCCTCAATAGATGATGCCATAGTATATAACATTTCTCAAAGAAAGAGAGATCAGCTGTGTGCACACAATAATCGAGTCAGAACGCTTGTATTACATAATTCAATTCCCTAACGTAACCATTCCAAATCTAATAGAAGCAATTGCCCCAATAATTCATTACGCGACGCAATATATGTTCTACCAGAATTTCATTATAACTAAATTGTGTTTAACTAACTGAACCGAATACTTAGGAACGTTGACATTTATCCTATATTTGTCGGTTTATTTGGTACCTTTTCTTGGATAAGCCACGTAGAACCTATTTCCATGAAAATTGCTTCTAATATAGCTTGTATAATGTACCTAAAATTCATATGAACATTTTCGTTAAACAATTTCAGTCACAATTATTATCATATTAAAGTAAACAAGAAATATTTAATTAAAATATTTAAAAAACTACAACTGTCCTGCCATAAAGATTTATTTAAAAAAATTGAGTCAGTGTTACTCAGGACGATGTAAGGAACTAACGATATCAGATATCAGTTTGAGAAGTTATGGGTGAAATAAAGAAACTCATATACCTACAGAGTACAGACATATATATAAATCCTGAAAACATTACACTCTTTTTTTTTTTGGGCAGCCCTGTAAAAAACTGATTTTAAACTAATGAAACACAGTAGTCACGCCGCACCGCCACTCCACTCCACATGTGTGTGTCTTGCGCCTTAGACGGTAATCCGTCAGACACACAAGTGACTAGCAAAACAGAAAGCGAAACCTATCGTCTAATGGCTGCCTATCTCTAAGTGCGTTAGTGAGATTGCGTAACAAATGTAAAACCAATTCCGCGACGCAATGCGAAAAGGAACAATAAAATTTATTACTCGAGAATTGTAAGAATCGTGAGAATTGTGCGTAACTCGCTCTCCATAAATTCAGACCTTCCCTCGGAGCGTTTCGGCGAACACAGCCGCTATCGTAAGGAGGCTTTGACTGAGTAGGTATGTACCGACGAGTTTCTGTAAAGTCAGGGTTGGGAAAAGTCACTTTCAAACCACCACCTCGCATGGTCCCACCAACCTCACGGTTATGTATACGGGCTGCCCGTTCGGTATTTGCTCTGGACATGTTTCCTGGGGCGCTTTCTTGACTTCTGACTCCCTACAAGTTGAGTATATTCTCTTACTTCCTTGTCCTTATTACGCCACTCTCCCCTTTCTGGGGTAGACCATTAACAGGAGTGTATCTTTCTCCCCTTTCTGAAGCAAACGTTCATACATCACACGGATCCCCGCGTGCCCAGCGATCCGGATCCTGGTATAGCTTCCCAAAGCTTTTTGCCCAGGCGACGAGATCCTGGTAATAGACTGCACACTCATTTTTGCGAATTACGACATCCAGCAAGGTGCCAGTTGTATACAAATGTAGAACCAACTCCCTTCGGCGGTGTTTCCACTAGATTTCAACATGGTGCTATTCAAGGGGCGGATCAACTAATTTCTGAAAAGAAGACAACGCATTGGCGGTTGCTGGTTCTGCAAATGTTCAAAGGGCGGCGGTAATCACTTAACACTAGGTGACCCACCCGTTTGTAAAAAATCAGTTTTAGCAATGGCAGCCCTAGTGAATGCGGAGTTTTTCGTCGCCAAATCCCTCCCGCTCTATTCCGCCGCCACACATCTGGTTTACGACGGTCGTTACTCTGATTTCACTTGCTAATCTTTCCGCTCGGAATTCTATTTAGTTTTGACATTTTTTTATTTTTCCTGCGTAGCTACTGGTTAATTTATTCGTCAGTAAATATTTCACTTCGTTGATTTGCCACTTTTTCCTGTTCGTGAAAGCTGAAAATAAACCTTTTTATTTTGGCTTTTTTTAGCCTATTTTCCAGGATGCAAGCTATCTGTGTACCAAATAGATGATGCCCGCGACGAAACGCCGTCCACGTGAATTTAGATTATTTAAGAAATCCGTTACAACTATTTTTTTCTGGGACAAAAATAGCCTATAACTGTCCCTGGGATGCAAGGTACCAAGACAATGATCTCTGTCAAAATCGTTAAAATGGATAGGCCGTGATAAGCTAGCAGACAAACAGATGACACAACTTTTTAGCTTCGATCTACCATCGAATAAAAACCTAAAAAAATTGCATAAAAATATCCATTTTTTTAATATTTCATGAGCTCAACAAGAATTTGAACCTGCGCTCTTTCATTTTTGATTTCAATTCATTCATTGAACTATTCAATTCCATTATGTTGCTGATAAATTGGTTCAAACTTTAGATACCTTTCTGGTATTGGAAATTCCGTACATTCGAAATGCATTTCAATATCGTGGAAATATTATATGTTGCCCTATTTAAAAAAAAAAACTGTAGTAAAAATATATTTTCGAAAATTCGACGTTATCTGTTGAAATATTTTCTATAGTAACAAGTGTAAATTAAAAATTTATAACACCCCCGACGATCCAAAGTATTTGAGTTTTCCAAAACATCATTTTCAAATAAATAATTATGTATATAGGCAACGTCCATCTTGAAAGCTTGACATTTGTCTATTGACATAATATTATGAACCTAACGGTTATCTAACCCTCTTTTCTACAAGAAAACTAGAAAAGAGCTGATAATTCTTAAACGGCTGAACCAATTTTTTTAGATTATAGCTAAGAACACTCTCGATCAAGCCACCTTTCAAACAAAAAAAACTAAATTAAAATTGGTTCATTCGTTTAGGCGCTACGATGCCACAGACAGATACACAGATACAAAGATACACAGATACACAGACACACAGATACACAGATACACAGACACACAGATACACAGATACACACGTCAAACTTATAACACCCCTCTTTTTGGGTCGGGGGTTAAAAAATAGTAATCTTTGGGAAACAAGTGTAAATTAAAAATTTATAACACCCCCGACGATCCAAAGAATTTGAGTTTTCCAAAACATCATTTTCAAATAAATAATTATGTATCTAGGCAACGTCCATCTTGACAGCTTGACATTTGTCAATTGACATAATATTATGAACCTAACGGTTATCTAACCTTCTTTTTTACAAGAAAACTAGAAAAGAGCTGATAACTCTTAAACGGCTGAACCAATTTTTTTAGATTATAGCTAAGAACACTCTCGATCAAGCCACCTTTCAAACAAAAAAAAACTAAATTAAAATCGGTTCATTCGTTTAGGCGCTACGATGCCACAGACAGATACACAGATACACAGATACAAAGATACACAGATACACAGACACACAGATACACAGATACACAGACACACAGATACACAGATACACACGTCAAACTTATAACACCCCTCTTTTTGGGTCGGGGGTTAAAAAATAGTAATCTTTGGGAAAAAAGAGCTAGTAAAAAGTTGAACACATTGTTTTTTAACTACAAACTCGTTCTTTTCAACCAACTTCAACGAAGAAGCAGGTTCTCATCTCGACTGTATATTTTTTCCCCCAATCAATTTGTAGCAATTTCCAGTAAAATTGAAATCACTATTAAGCTGATTCCGAGCTCCCTGAATAATAATATTGTTTTTTTTTTTTTAAAAAGAATATTTTTTTTTCTTCTCGTCTGGCTTTACATAGATTAGCCAATGTCAAAAAAAAAAAGAAAAAAAAAAGAATATTAGCCATGCTAATCATGACTAATCCTCCCCTTTCCCCTTCAATTAAGCGTAAAGGTGCCCACGCACTTGAACTGCACTGCAGCGGAACTGCGCGTCGCGTCAGCGCCCCGCACGATATTCTCTCCAGGATATTGTGCCAGGAGTGAGTACGACAATAGTGCAACGGGTGGGGTTTGAACCGCCGACCTTTCGGAAGTCAGTCTGCTTCTCAGCCGTTGAGCTATCGAGGCTCTACTTTATAACGATAGTAATTATTTTATTAAGTATCTACTAGCTTATGCTATGCCTCTTGTAGGGACTTCCACAAGCCATGGTCTTGCGCCGCCTGAATCCAGCGGCTCCCTCTCGCCTGATGTCGTCCGTCCACCTAGCGGGGGGTCTACGAACGCTGCGCTTGCGGGTGCGAGGTCGCCATTCCAGCAATTTGGGACCCTAAAGTCTATCGGTTTTTCGAACTATGTGCCCTGCCCATTGCCACTTTAGCTTCGCCACCCGCTAAGCAATGTCGGTTACTCTGGTTCTCCTACGAATCTCCATTTCATAGTCGGATAATAACACAACAGGCCTACTTCCGTTCGACGATAATTATTGAGCGTGCCCCTTCCAGCTTTTAGTCAAAGACGTGGTTTTTTTTATTGAAAAGATCGTTATCATGAAAGGAAACCGGGAAAGCTGCCAAGAGTAGGAGTGTAGTAAGCCAACTTTGAAGCAGTCTACTAGAGTATGAGAACAGTTATTGTTTGACCTAAAATATTTGTAGTACATATGAGGAATAATTAATGTACCCTAACATACATTTTGGCAAAGAGTAACTTAATCGACAGTAGATAATATAGACTATCGTGTGCGCAAAACAGTAATTATTCCAATCTGAAGCGGAGGCGTATAACTGCGTATCGTTCCTACAAGCGAACTGCCGATGATAGATAGTGATAGGTAATATAGTAAAATTATTTTTCTGTCGCTCAGTGTATTTAATATTGTACTATATTTCTATTTATGAACTCAACATTTTTTCCTCTTTCATTTGATATCCCACTCGATATAATACAGCAAAGTAGTTTTGGACACCCCCGCTTTTTTGGATTTAACATCCGTCAGATCATTTTTTTTCCTATAAAATGTACTCTGTTTGTGATGAAAGTGGATGTTTTTCATTTACGTGGACTTGAAGGTCTGAGGTACCCATAATATGACAAGTGTAAATTAAAAATTTATAACAACCCCGACTAGTGAAGGTTACAGTAACTAGAAAAGAGCTGATAACTTTCAAACGGCTGAACCGATTTTCTTGGATTATAGCTAAGAACACTCTTGATCAAGCCACCTTTCAAACAAAAAAAAAACTAAATTAAAATCGGTCCATTAGTTTAGGAGCTACAATGTCACAGACAGACACACAGATACACACGTCAAACTTATAACACCCCTCTTTTTGGGTCGGGGGTTAAAAATCTGAATAATTATCTGAATTTATTCAGTTCTCCGACCCAAAATTGAAACGAGAAAGGCAAAAATATTGAAATGACCAAGTTTATTTATCAAGTAAACACTGTCGGTTTAGCGTTGATAAGATAAAAACATAATTTCGACAGTGAAGAGGCCTCACCTTTGAAATTATTTTTCCTCGACGATTTTGCTTAGCTTTCATTAACTTTGTATAATAAGACGATAAGGTGTAATATATTTAGTTAGTATAATAATGTTTTACTAAATTATCGTTATCATCATCATGATTATTATCGGACTGTGCACAACTAGTTTGATGCAGCGACAAGATGTATTGAGAAAAACCGGTCAAGTGCGCGTCGGGCCTCGCTCTCTTTGGGTTCCGTACATAATTATTACGAACATCATATTATTTAGGGTGTATGAGCTAGTACATCGCAATAAACCGTGAAAGAAAAACCCAAAAAATCTTGATTGTTTTGGTCACAACTTACAAACTATTCAATTAATTTGTTGTTTTGAATGTTTGTTGTTAAAATACAGTATATGGTACAAAATATACCATAATTCCATATTTTGAACAAGTTTATTTTTTAAAGTGACCCCGTCACGAAAATGGTCTAAAACTGACAACTTTAGTCCCCCATTTCCTTAGACTTAAAGATAAAAATAAAATAAAAATAAAGCTACCCCACATGCTAGGGTAAGAAATTTTTTCCGGCTCTTATTTCGTGTATAGGAGCCCCGCTCAAAAATAATATAATTTAAGTTCTATTTGAATATTCGGTTTTGGGACAACGTTTTACACTCAACACCAAAAGTTCAGATTTGTAACTCATTTAGTCTCCCAACTAATATGAACTCCGACCTGTGACACACGGACAGACAGACAGCACGAGCGAAATTAATAGGGCTCCGTTTTTAACCTTTAGCTACGGGGCCCTAATTACTTTGTTTTTCAGATATTGGGATATGTATTTTCAGGGAGGGTAAGTTAGGTACTACGCTACGTGTTCTTCATTACCACGAAGTGTGAGCTCACAGACGAAGATGATATGATTTTCAATGATGTTGTGAGTCGAACACAACTCCATGTCAAAGCGTCTCAAACGGTATAACATTTTGAGTTGCAAACACGAAAATTATTCTAACTAATTAGAATGCCTGATAATTTTAAAGGTAAACTAATCACACTAATATTATAAAGGCGAAAGTTTGTATGTGTGTGTGTGTGTGTGTGTATGTTTGTTACTCATTCACGTAAAAACTATGGGACGGATTTGGCTGTTTGGAATGGAGATAGATAATATCCTGGATTAGCACATAGGCTACTTTTAATCCCGGAAAATCAAAGAGTTCCCACGGGATTTCGAAAAACCTAAATCCACGCGGGCGAAGTCGCGGGCATCGGCTAGTATAGTATACCGCGGGACTGCAATTACTTTGATATATGGACTAATATTGTATTTCAAATCTTTAAATAGAGCAACCGCTGAGTTTCTTGCTGGATCTTCTCGGTAGGAAAGGCATTTGAATCTGTCTGATCATGATCTGTTTGGCATCGTAGCTCCTAAGCGAATGAACTGATTTTTTTTATAATACACTGATAAAACATAATCGTTCTGGCATTTCATTATAGAACACCTATATATTGTTGTATCGATTTAGTACCTACGTGTGTTCATGCTCATTTCAAAAGGTAAACGTCCACAGCTGGACATAGGGGTCTCGAAAGGATCTGAGTAACTTTTTAGAGCATTTCAAAAAAATAAAATGTCGTCCTCATTTCATGAAAAAAGTTTACTTACAATAATTTACACTGATCACAATAATCCTTAGACGATGTAATATTAGGTGTAGGTATAGAATAATAGTGAAGTTATGGGGGAGTGATATTATTATATTATGTGAGAGATAATATGAAGACAAATGCTTCTCCTTATTGCTAAATCAATTAATTAATAGTTTCTGCCAATAGTTAATGCTTCATCAGAAGTTCGCCAATAAAGATTAATGTGGGGCGTGACATACTTCACAAGATATTATGTTATTACCTATCTATAGGAATACCTACCTAGTACCTACTCTTAGATTATCATCTATCATCATGATGGACTTTTTGCTGGCTCACTACTGAGCACAGTTCTCCTTTCAGAGTAAGAAGGGATTAGGCCGTAGTCAGATTGACTCAGTCAGTCAGTCAGATGGTACCTATACAGATTGGCAGAGTTCAACTGAAAGCTTAGCCGGTTGCCTCCACGCAATTTTGCCAATTTGGAATTCTTCAATTGTAGGTATAGCAGCCTTACTTACTGTGTTTTTAGATTAACACACTGTTTAAACTTGTGGAAATGCTAAAAATTCTTTCGGAACCATAATAATAACAAGGATAAATAATGTTTAATATGAATACATAAAAGTGTATGGGTAAAACAGCTGCATTATTTATTATAGATAATTATAGTTAAGTAATGCATTAATTAACGTGAGTGATCCGGAATCAATTAAGTATTAATATCCATACAATATATTACGTGTATCACCTAATAGGTAATGCCCGCAATTTTGTGCGTGTGGATTTAGGTTTTTTGAAAACGTCCCGTCGTATTCCGTTTTTGCACCCTAAAATAGCCACCCTAGGGTGTATACTCGGAAACATGTCTTCTTCTATCCGTCCTTTACAAAGAATTTCTATATTATTTACTAGTCCTCGGTGTATTATATAGGCCAACACACCATAATTTTTCTGAGTATGCACCCTAGAGTGGGTGTTTTATGTGGATAAAGGGAATCCAAAAATCCCGTGGAAACTCTTTGATTTTTCTTAACCAATTATGATAATAATATGATGTAAGTAGACCGACACATTTTCGTATTTATAATATTAGTGTGGATGGTATGGAAATCCATCTGTCTATCAGTTTATCTGCACAATTGACTGATTTGGCAACTTCGACCAAAGTCAGTAACTGGGCTGGTTAATATATATCAGCATCGAATATTGTTACTTACATCTAAAACTAATAATTCTTAATTTTTTTACCTGAAAGCCGAAATCCATACTTACATACTAATATTATAAAATGTGCGAAAGTTTATCTGTACCACAGATAAGGGAATTACTCGTATCTGTGGTTCTATTATCTATCTATTACACAGCTCATCCCACTTACATCTCGGAAGCGGACAGGAACTACCTACTTGTTATACCGAAAAATCAGGAAATCAGACAGGAATTTTGGTTTATTCCGTTTATCCACCCTATAAAGCCATGCTAGGGTGTATACTCGGAAACGTGTGGCCGTCTTCCTTTTCTAAACCGATTACTTAGGTTAAATATGTAGGTATTTCTTTTCTAAATTGATTACCTGGTTGATTTGGGCGAAGATGGCACATTATAACTTTATAATAATAAAAGTCTATATAGCTGCCGTATATTACCTATAAACTTATGTGTTATACCTATGTAGATTGATCCTGTAATAATATGTAAGAGCGCTTAAGTTATAAAGTGTACTTTATATTGACTACTTAAGTACTTAGGTACTAATACTTATGTATGCTGGTTAGCATATTAATAAACATGAGAAGGGTCGAAAACTTATGTTTATACATAGCACATAGCCCTACTTAGATACTTGTATTATGATGAAGTAGTGAAAACACTTACGTGCAAGGCATGTCAGAATCCACTTTTGTCAGTACATAACACACACAGACACACACACTTTATATGATCACATCCACTGCATATTCGTAGAGCATGCTTCGCGATATCATTCGTGGTTTTTGGGACCCGCAGTTCGTGGATACCGGGGCGAGAGAGGGCGCAAACTGAGTGCGGGGTAGCGGCCGCGGGGCGAGGGGGGAGGCGCCGCGCAGGCGGGAATGGGGAACTTTATTTTTCCCTCGGATTGCCCACTTATCTTTGCTGATGCAGACTGCAAGGCAAAAGCGCAATTAGACATCGCGGCCGTGGATTTCATTGAAATTATGTTGCGATACTGTATCCGACTCGATCGATCGATCGCCTTGCTATCTTTGCACTCCTGGTAGAGTGTGGCTTTGATAGGCTATAATCATCATCATCAATATGATTATCATCATCATCATCTCAACCCATCATCAGCCTACTACGTGCTACTACTGGCATGGGTCTCCTCTCAAAATGAAAAGGTCTTAGAGCATAGTCCACCACGCTGGGCGAGTGTGGATTTACTGCTGATTCCTCATAATCAGTCTCTCTTGGATTGCTCGTACTTATCTTGCTAACACAGACTGCAAATATCTACTCATGTGCTGCAAGGCAAAAGCGCAATTAGACATCGCAGCCGTGGAATTGGTTGAAATTGTTGCGATACTGTATCAGACTCGATCTCGAATCGATCGCTTTGCTATGTATGTACTCCTGGTAGACTGCGTGGCAATAATAAGCTATGATCATCAACATCATCATCATCATCTCAACCCATCATAGCACATTATTGAGCAAGTTTCCTCTTCTCTTAGAATAAGAAGGGTTTAGCCCATAGTCCACCGTGCTGGTTGATTGTGGATTTACTGCTAATTCCTCATAATCAGTGTCTGTTGGATTGCCAGCTTATCTATCATCAGCAAGATGCAGACTGCAAGGCAAAAGCGCAATTAGACATGGCGGCCGTAGATTTCATTGAAATTATCACACTAATATTATAAAGGCGAAAGTTTGTATGTGTGTGTGTGTGTGTGTGTGTGTGTGTGTGTGTGTGTGTATGTGTGTGTGTGTGTGTGTGTGTGTGTGTGTGTGTGTGTGTATGTTTGTTACTCCTTCACGCAAAAACTACTGGACGGATTGGGCTGAAATTTAGAATGGAGATAGATTATACCCTGGATTAGCACATAGGCTACTTTTTATCCCGGAAAATCAAAGAGTTCCCACGGGAATTTTAAAAAACCTACATCCACGCGAACGAAGTCGCGGGTATCAGCTAGTGTTCTAATAATATCGCACTTGATCTTGACTTGAAAGCCTTGCTATGCATGTACTCCTGACTTGACTTTACCACCGATTCGAAATAAAGGTTCTACTGAGAATTGTTGGCAAGAAACTCAGCAGTTGCTCTTTCCAAATAGTAAAAAGATACAATATGTAACAATACACTACAAATTCAAATTCAAAATATTTTTGTTCAATTAAACTTTTACAAGTGCTTTTGAATCGTCAAAATAATCTACCACTGGTTTGTGGTAGATACATCATCTTGTGGGTAACTCAATGCTTAGCCAGTTGCTTCCACGCAACTTTGTAGCTAAGGAATTAAAAAATTGTATAATACCTCAACTTAATAAGTGTTTTTACAATTGTGTGTGTTCAAAAGTAGTGGCTGGCTTTTCCTGTATGTTTAGCAGTGGGAGGGCGGGTGGTGCATATCGCATGCTGCATGTTTCACCATGCAGATTTGTATGGTTTAGCGGATTATAGCAAATTAAGCTTTTGGTTCCTTGTATATCATCATGGACTTCCGCAAAGTAACATCTGCTTCTATACAACGTTTTTAATATTGTGTGAAAATACTTTAGGCCGATATTCATTGTCAAATTAGCAGGCGATTTTAATCACTAAGCAGATAGGTACGTTGAAAAACTTGAAATATAGCAGAAAGTTTAGAACTTAAAAGCAGATACAAGGAAACATCGATAGCTACCTTGTTTTAAACTATTTAGAGAAGAAGTTTTAACCTCAACAACAGCATAGAATGTACGATTCACATAACACCTAAATGGTTACCTACCTAAGGCGTGTCTCTATTGTTTTCCGAGACACAATCCCGGCGGATCTAATTGAGAAACTTCTTAAATCCTATCGTTGAGACTTGTATTTGCTGCAGGATTAAAGAAATTACAGGTTTTTCCTAAAACTCCTAGTTTTAATTCCAAAACCCCCTCCTTTTTCTACAACCGCACCGCTCGCCACCGCAAGCAATTCACCCTCATCAACTGGGTGCCTGGTGCACTTCGACTGCCCGTTGCGCCAGATACGTTTTTCCACGCACATGTAAACTGTGGAATCAACTCCCATCCGCGGTGTTCCCACTAGATTACAACGTGGGGTTATTCAAGGGACACGGCGGCGGTTCCTCTGGTGCTGCAAATGTTTATGGGCAGCGGTAATTAATCACTTAACATCAGATGACCCGCCTCATCGCCAACATAGACAGGACAATATTTTTTTTTTAACTATAAAAGTTCTCCAACAATCATATCTTATAAATAGTGGTTAAAAAAAACCCTTTTTCATTTGCCGCTAGAAGTGAAAAAAGTTGCTGGCATCGTCAAAATTCTACCAGATCTAGTGACAAAGTCACTAAATTGGCAACACTGTCCACGTAGTCACTACGTAGCATCAAACGAGACATCAAAGGTAGCATTGGTAGAGCCCCACTACGACGTAGTGGGGCTCTACCAATGCTATTTACTCTCTCCGGTATGAGGTTGGCATTTGAGCACCTCGGGAGGATAAAAGGATTTTTTTACCAGGAGTTTCACAAAAACACCCAAACAACAATTAGTCAACGGCACACCGATCGGGGCGTTAAGAGCACTAAAGAAAGGCTTTTAAAAGTTTCCTTTAATGTCTGATACAGTGTTTGTTTCGCCCTCTTGGCACGCGCGCCGCCATCCCGCCCGCGATAACATTAACATTCGTAAACTTTCACACGTATTTACGCTCTGGTTTTGTAAATCACACTTCACACTATCACACTAAAATAATCACACTAATATTATACAGACGAATGTTTGTGTGTAGGTGTGTTACTCCTTTACGCAAAAACTACTGGACGGATTTGGGATAACCTGATCCGTAGGTATAACTGATAATGTGTGGCACAGCTTTAAAAAAATAAACGTTTTTTTCTTTCTTTCAAATTTAGAATGGAGATAGATTATACCATGGATTAGCACATAGGCTACTTTGTATCCCGGAAAATCAAAGAGTTCCCATAAGATTTTTAAAAAACTACATCGAAGGAAACGAAGTCGCGGACATCAGGTAGTGATCTGATAAAGACCAAATTAGGGTTCCGTGTTTTGGGGTTCCGTACCCGAAGGTCGCCAACAGGACCCTATTATCTGTCCGTCTAGTCTGTCTGTCTGTGAGCAGTAACTTATGAATCGTAATAGTAGAGGCATAGGTAGAGAGTTGAAATCAAGAATGTGTATTTCTATTGCCGCTATTAATTAACAACCAAAATCGCCGCCATACAAATAAAGAAAAACTGAAAAGTGTTATTTGTAAGTACGATGACACGGAACCCTTCGTGTGCGAGACCGACTTGCACTTGACTGGTATTTTTCCAGTCAGGTTTTTTTAAAAATTATATTACCTCCTAAGTACTAAAGATCGTTTAACGGATTGTGAAGCTGAACTAGCAATGGGTATGGCAGATAGTACAAAAATCTGATAGATTTTGGGTCTTAAATTTCTAGAATAGTGAGCTCGCACTGGAAAGCGCAGTACTGGCAGAGACCCCAACACATAAAACGCAGTACTGGCAGAGACCCCAACACATAAAACGCAGTACTGGCAGAGACCCCAACACATAAAGCGCAGTACTGGCAGAGACCCCAACACATAAAACGCAGTACTGGCAGAGACCCCAACACATAAAACGCAGTACTGGCAGAGACCCCAACACATAAAACGCAGTACTGGCAGAGACCCCAACACATAAAACGCAGTACTGGCAGAGACCACAACACATAAAACGCAGTACTGGCAGAGACCCCAACACATAAAACGCAGTACTGACAGAGACCCCAACACATAAAACGCAGTACTGGCAGAGACCCCAACACATAAAACACAGTACTGGCAGAGACCCCAACACATAAAACGCAGTACTGGCAGAGACCCCAACACATAAAACGCAGTACTGGCAGAGACCCCAACACATAAAACGCAGTACTGGCAGAGACCCCAACACATAAAACGCAGGGGATTTGTCATCTTTGCGCTTTGGGGTGCGAAATCATTCCGATTGTACTTACCTAGTACTTACCGAGAATCGGAATGAATAGAGCTTGTCGATCTGTACATGGTTTCGTTTTTTAACCCTCGACCCAAAAAGAGAGGTGTTATAAGTTTGACGTGTGTATCTGTGTATCTGTCTGTGGCATCGTAGCTCCTAAACTAATGAACCGATTTCAATTTAGTTTTTCTTTTGTTTGAAAGGTGGCTTGATCGAGAGTGTTCTTAGCTATAATCGAAGAAAAAAATCGGTTCAGCCGTTTGAAAGCTCTTTTGAAAGTTTTCTTATAAGTAGAGGTTTTTGTGTCGGGGGTTTTTTAAATTTTAAGTTATTCATTGCCTCTGTTTGATGGAATGACATAGCTCTAAACATTTCAGTATAACATAGGTAAATCGATTTAAAAGCACTTCGTACAAATTACATTTTGTTTTGTAAAACGTAAAAAAAAAAAACATATTATATATTTAAATGAAAAAATTCTAATCAATTTAGACGAGGGTTTGACAGACTGAAGTCCTACTATATTTTTAGAGTGTATAAAAAATCATACCTAATTCATTCATGAAAATTTAATTAAGTATGTGGGTACTTATATTTTGTAAATGCAACAAATCCTCCTACGTGCATTATATGAAATTCATAAACTTTCCAAGTCCCCACGTAGGCTGCATTAAACAGATTAAAAATTAAACGTACACACACATACAAATTTTGTCTGAGTGTATCATAGACTGCTCAAGTCAACGTACTTATATTTAATAAGGGTTCTTTTAGACATGCTACAACCATGTCACAGCTCTGCAAAATTGTTTCATCATCATCATTGTTATCAAGCGATAGACGTCCACTGCTGGTCTCTTCTAGGGGCTTTCACACGCCATCGTCTTGCGCCGCCTGAATCCAGCGGCTCCCTGCGACTCGTTGATGTCGCCTGTCTACCTAGTGGGAGGCATCAATCGTCAACCTAGCACCTTGGGATCCAACGTCTATCATGTTTTCGAACTATGCGCCCTGCCTATTGCCACTTCAGCTTCGCAACCCGATTAGATATGTCAGTTATTCTGGTTCTCCTACAAATCTTCTCATTTCTGATTTGATCACGTACAGAAACTCCAAGCATAGCTCTCTCCATCACCCACTAAACGACTCTGTGCTGTCACATGAGCCCCATAGTTAGCAACCATGTCTCTTACCCATAATATATCTTATCGAAGTTATCTCGAAAAATCTGCCTGTATATAAATTCCATCGTAGCACTGAAATTGACATAATATTGTACATTGGAAAAGGTGTGACATGCAAATTTCTTTGTACCGATTCGGAGCGCCCCACGAAGCGTACTGGGAATTAAAATTGACACTGTCAAACGGTCTTCTTCTTCTTCTTCTTGACACTATATTGACAGATGTTTACTCACTAACATTTAGTTCCTAGTACGCTCACATGACGCTTACCGCTACTCTCAGCGCCAAGATGGCAGAAATCAAGTTGCATCAAAATAAATGGCAATCGCAAGTTTAGCGTACTTAGCGTAGAGGTCAGTGCATTGCACACAGTATAATATTATATAACAGACAAAAAAATTATACAAGCCACCATCAAATTCTATTGAGTCATATTAATTTGTAACCATCACTGTCCAGTCCCTGCCAAGCGTACAAAGTGCGATTTTATTGAAACATACATCCATACACACACATACAGTAACGATGTAGCGTAGGGGTCATTATATTCGGTACGTTGCAACATTGAGGTGACCATATTTCAAGGCATTTTATGGGACACTCACAACTGCAGGGGCACAGTAATAGGAGAGTGGAACGTGCAATTTTGTGCTCGAAAGCGGAAATTCCGGGTTCTCAGAAATATAATCAACGTCTACCTCTTTTTCTATTTTCCTTTTTACTAGAAAACGGGATTTATTTTTATAGAATTACCAGACGATGCCATCGACTTTGTCCGCGTGGATTAAGGTTTTCATAAATCCCGTGGGAACTCTTATTTTCCGGAAAAAAGTTGCTCAAATGACAATTTCCGGGACGGAAGCTACCTCTGTACCAAATTTTATATAAATAGGTAAAATGGAGGGATTGGCCTTTAAAAAATCCCGTGGGAATTCTTTGATTTTCCAGGATAAAAAGTGTCCTATGTCCGTCCCCGGGATTTAAGCCAACTCTCTACCAAATTTCTTCAAAATCGTTTAAATTGTTGGGCCGGCCGTGAAAAGCTAGCAGACAGACACACTTTCGCATTATTCCTAACAATTATAATCCGGGCATTTTTAGAGCAAGGAGTGAATAGGCACCTTCTAGGCAACAAAAAAAAGCATTCTTTTGCTACATACGATGGCCACCCGACTACACCCATGATTAAAACGTCCGAAGCGAAGCTCC
The DNA here is from genome assembly GCF_905333055.1 of Maniola jurtina. NCBI lineage: Eukaryota > Metazoa > Arthropoda > Insecta > Lepidoptera > Nymphalidae > Maniola > Maniola jurtina. The sequence goes on from NC_060039.1 coordinate 14,372,271, forward strand.
GTCAGATTAGGGTGGCTACAATGGGGGAGTAGGACGAGACGCTACATATAGCCAAAGAGATGGTGAGAATTTTGTGGAAGTAGTTTTATTTATTTACTAGCTTATGCCCCCGACTAAGTCCGTGTAGATTACACTTATTTTGAATCCCTATTTTACCGCTTTAGGGCTTGATTTTTCGAAAATCCTTTCATAGCAGATGTCTCCGTCCTAATAGATATCTGAAATTTCAGTCCAATCTGTCCAGTAGTTTGAGTTGTGAGTTGATAGATCAGTCAAGCCGCTGAGTCACATTTTCCTTTTATAAATATTTAGATTTATTAATGAAGTGAAAACTTCTTTATGGCCGTTGTGATTTGAAATGTGAGTTGAATTTCGATGAAACGAAAATGCGATATTAAAAAGAGAAACAAATAAATCTTTAGAATTTAGCCTGCAAGAGAATGCAATGGTATGTTTACTGTTACATATCTCATACTTAGCCTCTCGTGTCATGTGTTGAAATTGAAAACTTGGAGTCTGCGTAATATGCAATGTTACAAAACGGGTCGCTTGTTAGTTGTAGGGATACAATAATATGAAGAATAAAATAGGAAATAATTTTTAAACTTTTTAACAATAGGTATTATGATAAATAAACTTTACAATAATCCTATCCCAAAATAATATTTCTAATGAATATTTTGATTTTAGAGTTTATTAAAATTCCACAAAATTTCCCTCTAGCTCTTAAACCACTACTTCCACATTCGCTTAGGAAATACCAACTTGTTTTGTTTAACCGGCGTCTAGACTTTTCGGCATGGGGTGGAAATTCATTTTGCAAATTCAGCGCCTACGTGTGTTAGGCATGTTTCTTTTTTGTAATTCTGAACCAACCTTATGATTCAAGGTGTAATTCTTCTTTTACAGATACAGGGCAAGATAAAAGGCAAAGTACCTGGCCGTAGGCGAACATCCTGGCTCACCTTACTTGGCTTTCGGCTTGGTCACAAGGTTAAAAGGAAACTTAGGCCCAAAAAGGAACTTTAGAAGCACTCTTATAATAAACGTGTTACAGCTACATAGGTGTACATAGGTGAACAAAAAATTATTATTGTTCTTGTTTCTGATTATTCTTCTTTATGATTTAGGTAGGTACGGTTTACGGTACGGTACGATACGATACGGTAAACAGTTTTTTATTAACCCGGAACTTTGACAATAATTAATAACTAAGATGTAGCTTTGTTCAATGTAACAATACCCAAAGAAATGCAAGCAAGTAAAAATAAATTACAGCAAAACGAAAAAGACAGAAAAAAAACGCCATTTAGAATACCAATCTATAACTGTCTCAGACCATCATGTTGGAGGAAAAAAGTAAGGAACACATTTTAAAAAACCCCCTGAACAAGTATGCGTGTTCTGACGCACTTGACCAGATTTTATGTAAGCACGTTCACAATCAGGACAACAGGCAAAATAAATGAAACATTAACCTACGTTTACATTTCCAGTTTACATTATAGAATTAACGTTAAAACCAGCTATAAAATGCGGTCGCAGTCATTAGTCTGTGGTTTCGTGAAATAATACTCTGCATATTACTAACAATATTAATATTGAGTAGTAACCTTCATCCAACGACATTTATACTGAGTTCCCAAAATGTGGTCTCAACTAACTTCCCTTCTCTAATTAGTAGGTAAAAAGTATACAAGTGTAAATTAAAAATTTATAACACCCCCGACAAGTGAAGGTTACAGTAACGAGAAAAGATCTGATAACTTTCAAACGGCTGAACCGATTTTCTTGGACTATTCCGCGCCTACGATCCAAAGTATCCGAGCATCATAATTATATATATCTCTATGTATCCGAGTTTTCCAAAACATCATTTTCAAATAAATAATTATGTATCTAGGCAACGTCCATCTTGACAGCTTGACATTTGTCAATTGACATAATATTATGAACCTAACGGTTATCTAACCTTCTTTTCTACAAGAAAACTAGAAAAGAGCTGATGACTTTAAACGGCTGAACCAATTTTTTTGGATTATAGCTAAGAACACTCTCGATCAAGCCACCTTTCAAACAAAAAAAAACTAAATTAAAATCGGTTCATTCGTTTAGGCGCTACGATGCCACAGACAGATACACAGATACACAGATACACACGTCAAACTTATAACACCCCTCTTTTTGGGTCGGGGGTTAAAAACAATGTCACAATCCATTGAGGTGACGTGTATTTCCTTATAACTTCTAAACTCCTTTGTGGATTTTAATGCAGGTTTCAACATCATCTAGATTCTAGAATCTAGAATTCAATTTCATAACTAAGGTATGAGGTACGTACGTCATATTATAACTTATGCCTAGCTAAGTTGTCTTTTGGCTTACTAGGTACTTTGCTTTGATTTTATCCAACGTGAATTATTGTCTTTCAGCGAAAAGTGTGATTTGATGCTAGAATAAAAAACCGGCCAAGTGCGAGTCAGACTCGCGCACCGAGGGTTCCGTACTCGGGTATTTTTCCGACATTTTGCACGATAAATCAAAAACTATTATGTTTAAAAATAAATAAAAATCTGTTTTAGAACCGTCCATCCGTCATGTCGGACAGGACAGACAGACAGACAGACAACAAAGGGTCCTGTTTTTCCTTTTGAGGTACGGAACCCTAAAAATTTCGATGCATTCCCAATGAGTCACATTGTGACACAATTCAGTGTGACTCGTTGGGCATCCGCCTCAGCGAGTGGGTTAAGATGATGAGAATAATCATTGATGATTTAGTCAAAAAATAATCTAATAATAGGTAATAGACTATTGCCTACCCGTGCGAAGCCAGGGCGAATGAGTTAGTGTTTTATATTCAAGCATCAAATTCCCGTATGTAACACGTTTAATGCATAGCTGGAAAACGTCATACGAACGTGTCTTTGAACTTACGAAGTTAATATAATATTATGAACACGACTTCGTATGACATTTACCTATCTACTTAGTTTAATAATAATTATAATCCTTTGTTTAGTTGTATATTTGGGACTGGTACTATGTTAAGGCTTATGGTGTTTTGGGTTCCGTGGGAATGAACGGAGTTCCCCTTGTTCATACGAGGGGTCTCCACTCCACTCCACTCATGTATCTTGTCTGTCCGTCTAAAATAAATTAAATAAAAGCTCTAAATCTAGTGCTAGTTTTATTAATTTGTATAAATTATACATAGAAAATAATTAAGAAGAATCTAAAAGCTTTTAACGACGCTAAAACCCTCTTTTCCGTCGTTAAAACGTTGTGATTTAAAGATTTATACATTTAAAGCTACCCGGACTAACTAGAAAAGAAATATGAATGAGTAATGTAATAAAATTTTCAAAGCTCACATCATTGTTGTAAAATTGTATACATTAGGTACTTACGTATTTAAATTTTATTCAAAGACTTGCCAATCCTTTGACGAACGATATAATATCGCTTCGGAGAGCATCATCTAGCAAATAATTCTCGTATGATCCTGTCGTTGAGTTATAGACTAATAGAGGTACAGTTCTCATACAATTATAGGAAACTAAAAAGCGTCCCTGTCTAAAAATTACTATAAATTGTAAAAATATGACTTTGAGGCATACACCAGGGCTGCATGCTAAAATAATTAACAAATGGTAATTGGAAATCAAAGTCAAAGTCAGAGACATTTATTCAAATTGGGCACTACTAATATTATAAATGCAAAAGTGTGTCTGTCTGTGTGTCTGCTACGTTTTCACGGCCCAACCGCTGAACCGATTTTATTGAAATTTGGTACAGACTTGGGGTACATCCCGGGAAAGGACATAGGCTACTTTTTATCCCGGAAAATCAAAGAGTTCCTACAGAATTTAAAAAAACTGAAATCCACGCGGGCCAAGCCGCGGGCATCCTCTAGTACAAAATAATATTGTGTGCCCTCTCGGCACACTACTTTGATTTGATAATGAAACATCAAAGAAAACAATCTCTCAATGGCTCTACAATAGTTATTTAAGTCCAAAGACGCATGCGATGGCATACTTAGTCTTTGACTCTATAAGGCACAGTACAAGGCACCTCTATAGCCCCCGTACTAACGTTGAAATATCGCATCAATTTGTATAGATTTAGATCTCAGTGCAGACGCGGCCCTACTGGAGCACCGATGGAATTCAATTCAATTTATTTATTCAGCAAATAGGTCCCTCAAATTCTTTTATCATCCGACTACGGCTACGCTAAAAGAGGGGTACGAATTAAGTTTTTAGAGTAATATTTCTTTAGGCGCGACTTGAAAGTATCACAGATATTTCTTCTTATAACTGGCCGCCAAACAGAACCGCTGGTTTGAAGTTGCTATCCTTTATCGTAGTTTTTTAAAGTACCAAGTAGTCAAGCTATATTTTCTGACGGCCTTCCTGGCGCAATGATGTGCACTAGGGGCCTTTTAAGTGGGAAGTCTCAAGTTTGATGTACAACTTGAAATTTGAAATTTCTAAATTGGATCTAGGGCTGGCTTGGAATTAGGTGTACCGGTAGGGTACACCGGCAAAGACGTGCTCCAAATAATCCGGGCTAGGTCATTTAATCATCAAACTATTATTGCCCCTACAACGGAGCATCCTCAGGAGATGTAGACCTTACAATGCATAATCGCTCCGATGTGAAGGTGAAACGTGCGTTGAGTGGTTTTGGGATTTGTGTGGCGCTGCGTGGTGGCGGTGCGTATTGCTTGCTTGGTGGCTGGCTTTTCCTGCATGTTTGGCAGTGGGAGGGCGGGCGGTGCATATCGCATGCTGCACGTTGCACCATACAGATTTGTCTATTTCAGCGGATTATAACAAATTAAGCTTTTGGTTCCTTGTATATCATGGACTTCCGCAAAGACGTAACGCCTATTTCTTTAAGTACAACAATCTTTTCTCCTTCTAACTGTGTCATAACATCGGAAACTGAGCCAATCACGTAATGGGTCTACAATATAGCAATAATATGTGATTCTTTTTTTTTGTGTAGGTACCTAATTTTTTTTGTAATCATTGCCCATTTAAATTTAAAAAAAAAACATTTGTCCCTATCTGTTTGTAATAACTCTGCCACAATGGTTCTTCTAACTTCTAAACGGTGACATATAGCTTCAATCTGTATAGATTCAGATCTCAGTGCAGACGGGGCCCTCTCGGAGCACGTTGGCATCCGATTCAATTTATTTATTCAGCGAATAGGTCGCTACAGGCCCTTTTGTATGTCAACGGGAATTGCGTGGAGTGGGCCTGTTTACGAGATGTATTCGATTTCGAACAAATGAGGCGTGGATAGGATGATAACGACAAGTTATTCTTTAATGGTGACGTAATGAAGTCAGATAACTATAAGAAAATAACCTCTTAACTAGTGCAAATTAAAAACTTATAGCGACAAGTGTTACAGTAACTAGAAAAGAGCTGATAACTTTTAAACGGCTGAACCGATTTTTTTGGATTATAGCGAACACTCTTGATCAAGCCACCTTTACAACAAAAAAAACTAAATTAAAATCGGTTGATTAGTTTAGGAGCTACGATGCCACCGACAGATACACAGATACACACGTCAAACTTATAACACCCCTCTTTTTGGGTCGGGGTTTAAAAATAACCTCTTAATAAGCTCAGAATCACACAGCGGGCAATGAAGAGAGCTATTCTTGGAGTTTCTCTACGTGATCAAATTAGCAATGAGGAGATCCGTAGGAGAATCAAAGAAACCGATATACTCGTAGCTCAGCAGGTTGCAAAGCTTAAGTGGCAATGGACGGGGTACAGTTCGAAGAACTGATAGACGTTGGGGTCCCAAGATGCTAGAATGGTGACCTCACACCAGAAAGCGCAGCGTTGGAAGACCTCCCACTATTAGGTCACATGACATCAAACGAGTCGCAGAAAGAAGCTGGATTGCACGGCGCAAGGACATGGCTAAAGTCTCTTTTGTATGTCAACGGGAATTGCGTGGCGGGCCTGTTAACGACATACATATATTCGATTTCGAACAAATACTCGTACAATATACGAGTATGTGTGGCTAGCATGATAACAACAACTTATTTTTTAATAGTAAAGTGTGCAAATCAGAAATATACCAAAGTAGGAGAACCAAATCGCGTGGCTTATGCGTTTTTCCGAGAAAATTTCTGAGATTTGTTTACCTTTTAAGCAAAGTAAGGAAAACGCACTATAGAAGTATATGCGCGTACAAAAATGAGTTTATACGCATTGAAAACCCAAATCTGTAGTGCTCGGGCCTATAATTATCGCGATAATAAAATCAACGAGTTTAACTGAGTGACCACACTTGAACGGTTATCGTCTACATGCCAATAGAATTGGGGTTAAATCATCTAACGCCAAACGGCATTGTTGTATGTTGATCGTAGGTACATCTACGTTTATCAAGAAACGCCGTTGGACATCGCGTTGTTGCCCGTTAATGTGGCCGGGACGTAACCTCTCCAATACCTAAAGAGTTACCGAGTTAGCAGCGGATACGTGCACTAACTTCATCAAACTCCGCCGTTAACTTCTTAGAAGCAAACTCGCTAACTTACAACTATTCGTTACTCGTCGGCATTTGCTAATAGATAAATACATCCCATTTAATAGGTATAGAGACATGCTTAATGGGAAAGTTTTCAACAATTAGAATTTAATATCGACACCTGCAAGGAAATAGGTAGGTACATCGTAACTCACGTTTTAGCGATTTTGAATTACAATCTTATTCTTAGTGTTTTTTATTTTATTTTTGCGTATTATTTGCTGCTTTAGCGGCAATAGAAATACACAATCCGTGATTTCAGATCTGTATATTACTGTTTTTGAAACGACCACTCTGGCGCAGTGGTAAGTGCTGTAGTCTTATCAGTGGGACATCATCCCGGGTTCGATTCCCGGTATAATGTTTGGAAATTTTAAAATTTCTAAATCACTGGTCTGGTCCGATGGGAGGCTTCGGCCGTGGCTAGTTACCACCCTACCGGCAAAGGCGTGCCACGTTTAACGTTCTGGTATGATGCTGAGTAGAAATCAAAGGGGTATGGGGTTAATAAAAACTGCCATACTCCTTCCAGGTTATCTTGCTTCCATCTTAGACTGCATCATCTCTTACCACCAGGTGAGATTGCAATCAAGGGCTTGACAGACAGATGGACAGCGGAGGCTTAGTAATAGGGTCCCTTTAGCGCTCTTCGGGTACGGGACCCTAGAGAAATTTTTAACATGCCCAATAACAATTTTCAAAGCAAAAATTTACATGCAACCCCTGTTCGCATTACTCTTTTTAAATTACTTCCAAAAATATTGGCAAGATAAATGCGCGCCATTTATCTGAATCAACGCCGACGCAACTTGCAAATGAGCCGCCGGAAATAGATAGCACACTCAAAATACGATTTTGCTCTGCACTTCCTTTTTTAGCGCGGCCCGGTTTAGCTTTTTATCACGATTAAAAATATTTGCATGACAAATTGTAACACCACCGAATTAAAATAGAATGGATATTCCAAACAAACACGTGTTTCGCAAAGTCAGCAACCTCCGTATGATAAAACTTCAGCTGAAAAAACGGCCAAGTGAGAGTCAGACTCGCGCACCGAGGGTTCCGATTCGGGTATTTTTTTCGACATTTTACACGAGAAATCAAAAACTGTTATGCATTAAAAAAATTATGCATAAAAATGAATACAAATCCGTTTTAGAATGTACAGGGAAAACCCTTTCATATGATACCCCACTTGGTATAGTTAGTTATCTTACTTTGAACATTAGACAGACAGACAGACAACAAAGTGATCATACAAGGGTTTCCGTTATCCTTTAGAAATACGGAACCCTAAAAAGGAACAACGAAGTTTTCAATTTTATTTTTAAAAGTGTCAATAGCATTGCAATAAAGGATTTTCTAATAAACAAAAGCAATAGGAGCCTAACTTATGAACTGTGTGAGTTATTTTCAAGGAAGGCTGGCTCAGGCATTAGCTTACAGCAATTAATTGGGCTCATAACTGGAATGGATTGGAGTGGAACACGCGAGTGCCTATTATTTATTTCTCGAAGTACTTTGCAGCAATAGAAATAAGAAATACAAAAGTACTACTAAGTACATTTTCCAGTGACTTTGTCCACTGGTTAAGATTCATAGGAATTCATTCCTAGTGAGGGAGCCATACTGAGTTATATTGGAGTTACTAGCGACCCGCCCCGGCTTCGCACGGGTGGACATTTATTTTTTCTATTTTCCGGGATAAAATATAGCCTATACGGATTCGGAAGAATCCCTCTAAGTAATGGTAAAAGAAATTTTGAAATCGGTCCAGTAGTTTTTGAGCCTATTCAATCCAACATACAAAAATACAAAAATACAAAGGTTTCCTCTTTATAATATTAGTATAGATATGCAAAAGTGTATTTAACAAAAGTCAAAGAATTCCCACGGGATTTCTAAAAAACCTAAATCCACGCTCACGAAGTTGCAGGCATCATCACTACTAGTATATTTTTGTCAAGACTCTACCACCGTTTGGGAAATTAGATTCTACTGAAAAGAGCCAGCAAGAAACTACCTGTTAAGTATACCTAGGTAGTTTTTTTTTTTCAAAATCATAAATAGTCTAGTAATAATATTATTTATAAGGATGATAACATTAACCGCTGCGATGTTTCTATGCTGTACAATACCAACACATTTTTATATAACCCACTCAGTTCGTTGAACCATCTATCTGCATAACCTGTTTGAGCCTTTTATACCCAACGATTCTGCTACGACTACACAAGATTAAAATAAGGCTTTTTAAATTAAAATACATTCAAATAAAAGCATAAACTCACTGACAGACAATGTACAGATCAAACTGATCATGAACTTTGAACCCCAGGATTCAATCCTGCAGCCCTGTGCGGGAATAGGGATGATAACTACTGGTCAAATTAGGCAAAGCAAAAGGCAAGTCCAAAATGGATTGTGAAATTACTGAATATGTATTATCCAGATACCAGCCGCGTCCGATACTCTGATTCAGATTTTAAATATTCTGAGATCGTATGGTCCCGTTACCGCAAGGTAAAAAATACTGACTACATACTAACGAATTCATTTAGAAAGTGCGCCTGGCCGTTAGTTTAATGATTCAACATATTTCTTGTATTACAACATTAATTTCATCATCAATTGCACGTGTAAACGTTTACAAAATTAGACGTTTACACATGCAATTTATAAAGAAATTAATGTCGTAAAACTAATTTCATGCCACTAATTTCGTAATGTGAATTCCGCATAATTTGCACACTTCAATGCACTTTGTATTAGTCCGATTACTTGTTTCAGGCCTTAAGTATTCTGAGATCGTATGGTCCCGTTACCGCAAGGTATAAAAGCCCCTCCCGGTAATGAAAGCCCACTGACTACACACTAACGAATTCATTTAGAAGGCGCGTCTGGCCGTTAGTTTAATGATTCAACATATTTCTTGTATTCACCTACATTTGCCAGCTCAATTACCATGCGGTTTCATCCCTGTTGAGCTCATATTTAAAAAACCGTAATAATAATCAGTTTTTTTAATTACATGCATATTGCATTTTTATACGGACTGCAATGTACTGAAATCTCTATAGAAGATCTCCACCCATCGCGAGACCACTACCAAAGTTTTACGATTTGTACCACTAGTAACTGAGCACGGATTCCTAGAATGACAAGTGTAAATAAAAAATTTATAACACCCCCGACAAGTGAAGGTTACAGTAACTAGAAAAGAGCTGATAATTTACAAACGGCTGAACCAATTTTCTTGAATTATAGCTAAGAACACTTTCGATCAAGCCACCTTTCAAGCAAAAAATTGGTTGTCTGTAAAGTCGGTTTACTGACGATAGTTGAACGTGACAACAAAGGCCGATTGTGCTTCTTTGTCGCTCGTTCCGCGCTCTCGCTTGCACTTCAAGCCTTACATGGAACGCCTCAGAGCGAGGTAACGCCGCATGAGTCATGTTTTTTCGTGCGTGCAGCCGGCTCTATCGAATTATAAGACGTTGTCACGTCAAAAAAACTAAATTAAAATCGGTTCATTAGTAGGAGCTACGATGCCACAGACAGATACACAGATACACACATCAAACTTATAACACCCCTCTTTTTGGGTCGGGGGTTAAAAACTACACTCAACCATTCTCAGACACCTTGCATAACAATGAAGAACTCTCAAGCATAGGTTTAGGTACATATAATATCTTCACGATATTTTCCTTCACCGTCAATGCATGTGATATTTAATGACAATCCTTACAATGCACATAACTTGAAAAGTGTGACCTCTTTCTCAAAATTGAAACGCAACACAATACTTATATAATGCGTAAAAAATAAGTTCTCGCGCGGCATTTTAACTTTATGTGTCAATATATATTATGTCAAAAGTATGATTTTAGTAAGGTGAACCGTACTTTTGACAGTTGACCCACAGGGCGCGTTAGGAGTCATTTTGTACGGGCTATGTTATATTCTGTGACATACTCTACCTAATAACCATTGCTTGTGTCCTATTTTCGACAAATGTCGGATCTGCGTAATTTTTGGCAGTTATCATTTCAGGGCTTCCAAAAGCCGACATGCCCGCATATCTGTCGTTAAATAAAAGGTCGGGTTAAAATTCCCGAAATGTCCATTAATTCAGCGTCGGACGAGGTCGGAGGGTCGACGGGGCCTTTTGTTTCGCGTTCGTTATACCCCTAATCTTGAATGTTTGTTAATCCCGTATACTTTAATTTGTGGTCCACCCTTGTTTAAACCAGATTAGTAATAATTTCTAAACATCATCCCTGTATTTATTGATTTACTAGCTTATGCCCGCGACTCAGACCACGAGAACTACACAAATTAAACCCCCTTGAGGGTTGAATTTTCAAAAATCCTTTAATAAATTGCATGACTTCAGCCCGATCCGTCCAGTAGTTTGAGCAGTGTATTGGTAGATCAGTCAGTCAGTCAGTCACCTTTTCTATTTAGACTAAATAGTGCCTGCGACTTCATTCATGGAAGTAAAATGAACTTATCAAAATGTGAAACTGAAAAATTCATAAAAAATGCACTGAAATAAAAGATATTAATTATGCAAATACGAGTAGGTATAATTCGCAAGTAAAAGACGGTAATTACACCGGTGTGGCATAAATTGAACACCATATACCTACCTACTCATGCAGAATCCGTTGTTTCAAAAATGTATGAAATTCAGTATTAAAATTAACAATTTGCATAAAACGAACGACCAACGCTATAACGAAGTTTTAAAAAGGTTTCCATTCAGGACGAAATTGTGTACTTAGAACTAAAAAAAACGAGTCAAGTGCGAACCGCACTTGCACACGAAGGGTTTCGTACCATCTTTTATCCTAAAAGATATAACAATATGCACTTTTTTTTTTAATTTGCATGGCAGGCATTTCGAAATTCGCCGTCTTGGTTTTTTATTATATTTTGTTATAACTGCAATAGAAATACACACTCTATGCTTTCAAGTCTCTACCTATAACGGTTCATGAGATTGGTACAGAGCAGCGCGCTGACAGACAGACGGACGGATAAACAAACGGACAGCGGAGGCTAAAATATATGAAATTCAGTATTAAAATTAACGATTTGTAGGTAGGTACTTAACGAACGACTAACGTTATAACGAAGTTTTAAAAAGATTGCTATTGAAGACGAAATTGTGTAGATTAAAAAAAATACCGGTCAAGTGCGAGTTTGATTCGCAACGGAGGTTTTCGTGCCATCATACAAGAATATGTACTTTTTTTATATTCATTTACATGACGGTCATATCGAAATTTTATTATTAGTTGTTATAGCGGCATTAAAAATAGTCATTTTGTGAACATTTTAACTCCCTAGGTTCATGAGATTCAGCCCGCTTACAGACAGACAGACAGACAGACGGACGGATGGACAGCGGCGCTTTAGTAAGTAGGGTCCCGTAAGTACCATTCGGGTACGGAAAATTCAAGTTCACAACGACGCGAACGGTACTTACTAAACATGTACTAGAGAAGTTTTCACTTTCACACAAAAAATATTTCTACTTATATTTCTATAGCTTTACTTTATGAGATAAGTATAAGGTTATGAATAAAACTTCAAGGACTTAAAGACAACAGACAACGAGACATTTCCAAACGTGTTCTGTTTTAACTTTCCAGTAAAGAACACTAAAATCTAGTTTTTCGGGTGTTTTATTAACTTTTTATTTTGACCTCGGCGGCCTCCCGACGCTGTTTGAGCGTACTGAATAGAGCACGTTACCTTTTACGAGCTAATGAATACAGAGCTCACAAAAGCTTGCTTAAAATTGTAACACTCGCGAGCTGAATGAATTGAATTCACGTTATTGGATGAAGCGAGCTTTGGAGAGAGCTATGAGATGTCTTAAGCAAAGGGTGCATTAAGACTGAAGTGTGTAGAGCTACAAAGTGTGTAGGTACCTATTGATATATTGACGGTACCATACAACTGATGGCTCCAAATTCTTTGATTTTCCGCATCAAAAAGTAGCTTAGATCTTTTTCCGGGATATAAGGTATCTCTGTACCAAACTTTGTCAAAATCGGTTAAACGGTTGGACTGTGAATAAGCTATACTATACAGACAGACAGCCTATAATATTAGTATGGATAGTTCATGGTAAAACTTCCGTGAAATACAGACTCATGGTAAAACTTCCGTGAAATACAGACAGATAGAAAATGATACCGTTCTAAAAGGGTTCCGTTTCAAGGTTTCTCTTTCCATTACAAAACACTACAAATCTCGTTTTTCGGGAGTTTAAATAACTTTTTTATTTTTACCTCGGCGGCCTCCCGACGCTGTTTGAGCGTACTGAATAGAGCACGTTACCTTTTACGAGCTAATGAATACAGAGCTCACAAAAGCTTGCTTAAAATTGTAACACTCGCGAGCTGAATGAATTGAATTCACGTAATTGGATGAAGCGAGCTTTGGAGAGAGCTATGAGATGTCTTAAGCAAAGGGTGCATTAAGACTGAAGTGATTATGAGTAGTAAGTCAGTAGAGCAAAGACATGATTTGGGCTTCGATATAATGTGTGTTGACGCCCACCCGGCACAGTGGTAAGCGCTATGGTCTTATTAGGGAGGTCCCGGGTTCGATTCCCGGCAGGGGAAAAGTCCAAAAACCGTGAATTTGTGGTCACATTACATTAGTATTTTTAACTTTCAAGTATTAATTTCAAAGTATAAATTAGATTACTATAATATCAGTGGGGCTTAATATGGACCACATGAAAGGGCGTTACCCGTACTTTACATTCTAAAACAATTTTTTATTTATTTTTGTGTATTTGATTTACTTATCGCTGAAAATGTCAAAAATATACGACTGTAGTACGGAACCCTCGGTGCGCAACTGAATCACACTCGGTCGGTTTTTTAAGTTATACTTAAAGCTGAGAATTCCCTAATGATAAAATATGGTATACGTATACCTACTATAATATTACAAACTTTTCGTAAAAAGAAAGGAAAATGGGTCCCTACATCTTTCCCTAAAACAAAATTAAATTTCGGTCATCAAAAGACTTCCGAACAAATTTCAAAAGTTAATGAAGAAAATTGTAAAGTTGAATTTGATGACTCTCCCTTATACTGCGACGTGACCTAAATGTCTATGAAATAAGACGCGAAACTTAGTGCTAAGGCCATTTAGAAACACGATTTCTAAGATAACTTAGTTCTAAGATATTTTAATCTTTACTCTATTGAAGTTGAGGCTCTGTAGGTAATGATGAAAGATGTTTATTTTTGGCTTATGATTTACAATCTTATGGACTAATGTAATTTTAAAACTACATATTTTTAGAAAAATCTAAAACACTACAGACACAGATATTAGTTTCTAGAATATGTCTGCAAAATTTCATGGACTCTGGTTGCTTAATATTCAAATGAAATTGGAACTACGATTGTATGAAACTAGTGGCGGAGGGAGCCCTGTTAACTACCTAACCTATATAATTTTGCATCACCTTTCTTCCAATTCGATGTGCAGGCAACCTACTTCGGTAGGTATATGCATTTTCATGTTACAGCTAATATGAATTACGCTACGTTAAAACTGAGAATTCGTACATATTACACTACAATATAAAGAGAAAAAGTTTGGAAGTTTGGAAGTAGGAGGTAGTCTCTGGAACTAATGATCCGACTCTGAAAATTCTTTCAGTGATATATTAGCCATATTACCTATCCTCGAGTGCGAGTGTGAGGGTGAGATCTATATCTCATACATAAATCTGTCTCGTTTTAACTCAGACTTAAGCCTGAGCTAAGTCAAAGTGCGCTCTAATCACGCGGACGAAGTCACGGGTAAAGATCTCTTAAGGGGTCTTCCATATTATGTCGCGATTTTGTACCGCCTTGGCCGCAACTGTTTGAAGTCGTTTGTCTTCCTTGTGGGGGTCTGCGAATGCTGGGCTTTTCGGTGCGAGGTCGCCATTCCAGAGCCTTGCAAACTACAAGTACTCGTATGTGCCCCATTTATTTGGATTTCTGTGGCCCCGCCCATTGCCACGTCATTTTCGTAATACGTTGAGCTATGTTAGTACCATACAAATCGATTGATGTAAAAAAAATATATAAGTAAATAGGTAAATAATATAAACTTACGTTAGAACTTTATTTAAGGCTTTCAATTTACTCATTTAGGCCATTGATATATTTCAGCACTTATATTAACACCAATTAAAAGACCTTTTCTATTTCGAAAAAGAATAGAAGAGTTTTTTATACTGAGTTAGGCTTTCTTGGGACAATTTTAGTAAAGAAACCACCAATTTTATAGTCTTTTTATTTTCTTTCTTTCAAACATAATTTTGATGTATCCTTATTTGTTACAGTTAAGACAAGACGCTCCATTAAATACTCTAAACAAAGTATGTCTTTTGATTCTCATTTGAATATAAAGCATTCAAAGTGAAGAAAGTTTCGTAAGCATATTTAAGAGAATAAATAATACGTCTGTATCGATTTGCCACATGTCCCAATTATGTAGTTTTGAAAATACACGAGCTCAAAGATTTGTGGATTTCAATCAAAAATGTCCCAATTTTGTGCTTGTTTTTTTTTCGAGAAAGCTATCAGATAGCTACTAGTGGAAAAATTAAGTAGGTAAGTATTAAAACTGGATCAGCATATCCAGAGCTTCTTCACTATAACATCTTTACCTCTTTAGAGATTACAATAATTCAAGACCGAAATCACAAATAACTTTCTGAATAAAGACCGCTGCGTAGAATGTGCCTTCAGTTAAAAATAATTCTTGAAGGCCTGTTCTTATGTCCAGGTATAGCACCGGCAGAGTTGCTGGTACGGCGGGATCTGAAATGAAAACAAAGGTTAACATGGCTCTCTCCGTCACTTACTCCATACAATCGCAGTCCCAATTTCATTTAAATATTAAGCAACCAAAGTCGATGAAATTTTGCAGATATATTCTAGAAACTAATATGTAGCTTTAAAATTACAGGGGCTCAAAGATTTGTATGTGAATTTTTAAGACCGCGTAACTTTGAAACCGAATATTTTAACGGAAATCTGGAAAACCACAGGCATAGATATTAGTTCCCGGAATGTTTCTACAAAATTTCATTGATTAGTATTCCAATGAGAGACTAACTACGTTTGTATGGAGCGAGTGATGGAGAGACCCCTCTTAAAAGACCATCGCGCAATGGTAAAACGCGACGCGAGTACCTAGTTATTTTCAAAAATGCTATCTGTTTCACGCCGCTTCGCTGCCTTCTTCGAAATTGCCCCTTAGGGGTGAAAATAAATTAAAAAATCTTAGTGGTACTCTACGTTCATTTAATGTCTAAACAAGGTTCAAACAGATAATAGGACAAGTGTAAATTAAAAATTTTCAACACCCCCGACAAATCATTTTCAAATAAATAATTATGTATATCTAGGCAACGTCCATCTTGACAACTTGACATTTGTCAATTGACACTTGAATATTATGAACCTAAGGGTTATCTAACCTTCTTTTCTACAAGAAAACTAGAAAATATCTGATAACTTTTAAACGGCTGAACCAATTTTTTTGGATTATAGCTAAGAACACTCTCGATCAAGCCACCTTTCAAACAAAAAAAAACTAAATTAAAATCGGTTCATTCGTTTAGGCGCTACGATGCCACAGACAGATACACAGATACACAGACACACAGATACACACGTCAAACTTATAACACCCCTCTTTTTGGGTCGGGGGTTAAAAAGGAAACTGACTGACTGATTTATCAACGTACTGCTCAAACTAAGTCTATCGGCGGGAAGAAGTTAGTATAACGCTCTCTCTGTTACGTAGTCCCATACAAATGATAGAAATACTGTGCGTTGATAGATCAGTCAGTCAGTTAGGACAAGCCTTTTTATATTTTTTAAAGAATATTAGTCAACTTTATCATGATGACTAATACTCATTTTTCCCCTCGAACTATGAATTAGGGGTAAGTACAACCATGGGTAGGGTTTGAACCGGCGACCTTTTGGATTTCAGTCAACTCCTTTAACCGTTGAGCTATCGAGGCTCTGAATATGTACAGTCATGGCCGTAAGTCGTTTAGCACCTGAATGATCATATTCGCGTTGCACGGTTATGCACATGCGTTAGGTGTGTGGCGTGTTTATAGAAAAAGGTCATAGTTGCGACAGTTAGTTTCACGAATTGCTACTCGAATTCTGAGGCCAACCGTATAGATAGATAATAATATAAAATTACCTGAACTAACGAAGGCTTTTGGTCCCAAAGAGAACACAAGAGTCGGATCTTCTACGAAAGTTGTTGTTTCACTTTTGTCTAGCTGCAGCTCACTTATGTGTGGAATTATTGTCGTCGTAGTAAAAGACGCTGCAAAATTAAATAATTATTTATATATGGATCAATATATTTAAACTTAGGTATAATAGTAGTAATCGAAAATTCTATAAAATAAACTCAAATTTTTTAACTAAAAAACATATTAAATTAAAAATTAACATGAATTAAATTAAATCTAAAACTTCATCGAGACCAACGCAGCGAGGCATTGTACCAAAGAAGCTGGCAGCATCCCTTTGGATGGCCAAACTAATTCTTTGCCCAAGGTCTCGGGTCCCCGGTTGTCTCGATAACACTTCAATTAACACATTAATTAAACGGCGAAATGCAAGTAACTTTAGGTCCAGTTGCATGACTGGCGGTTAAAGACACGTTACGGTTACATTTTGACCAGCAAGAAAAAGTAAAGTGGGTTGCGCAAGGAAGTATTCATCAACCATGGTTAACGCATCAACCATGACTAAGGTTAACGGTAAAAGTGCCTATGTCAAAACTTAATAAACGCAGACTTGTGCTTTGACGTTTGATTATTGACATTAAAAGTAAGTAATCATGCTGTCACATTAACTGTTTCATTTGACCTACAATCATGAAATTTGGCAGTTGTCAAAGTACAAGTTAAGCGTCGGCCACACAGGCCGTGTATGCCGACGCATACGCGGCCTGTGTGGCCGGCGATGCGTAAGCCTGAATTTGTGGTTACGTCACAAAAAAATAAAGATTTGCGTTCCCGACCAAAGGATAATTATTAAATCACATCAAGATGGCTCTGTTCCTCATTATTTTTTAAAATTTTACTATGCTGGTTTGAGATTTCTTGTACGATGGTGCAGAACACTTCGTGTGAAAATAAACTTTACAAAGATACTTACAATAACTACTCTAAAATTTTAAAAAAATGTATTTATGTCGCTCAAAAACTAACAAATGCTAAAAGAATTTCGAAAAGTAAAAATAAGTGCAAAACTTCTTGGAATATAGTAAAAAATGAGACATATAATACAAAAATTGATAATGATATTATAAAATATATTAAATATGAGAATTCTACAGTTGACGATCCAGAGAAGATGGCACATATTTTTAATGACTATTTTATCAAATTGACTAATAAAAACACTGACTTATCGAATGATTTTAAAATTAACAATTCAAATAATATGTTGCATTCTATGTATTTAAAACCAGTCACGGATTGTGAAATTGCAAAAGTAATAATGTCGCTTAACAATACTGCTTCAGTGGGTTTTGATGAAATAGGTACTAAAGTAATTAAAGCTACCACAAAGCATATAGCCCCAGTGCTTACACATTTAATTAATCTGTCCTTTGAGACCGGTACATTCCCAGAAACTTTAAAACGATCTATTATTAAACCACTTTATAAAAAGGGGGACCGTAATGACATTGCCAATTATCGGCCTATAACACTCATCCCCATATTTTCAAAAATCTTTGAAAAGTGCATGCTTATTCGACTACTGGAATATTGCCAGAAATATGACATTATAGAAAAAGAACAGTTCGGGTTTCAAAAAGATAAATCTACAACACTAGCTATTTTCACTCTACTGGAAGTTGTTCTTCGTAATACGGACTCAAAAAAAACTACCACGGGACTATTCCTAGACCTTTCTAAGGCATTTGACTTCGTAAGACACGATATTCTACTTAGTAAATTGGAAACCATAGGCATAAGAGGTCCAGTGTTAAAATGGTTCTCTTCGTATTTGCAAGATCGCTATCAAGCAGTCATGCTTGACAGTAAAATTTGTAATGAAGTAAGATCAATTCAATCCGAATACAGAATTAACAAATATGGTGTTCCCCAAGGCAGTATTCTTGGACCAATACTGTTTATTCTATATATAAATGACATAACAAAAGTGACTGATCACAAATGTGTTTTATTTGCTGATGATATTTCTATAATTATGACAGCAAATAATAATAACAAAACAATACATGAATCGGACATTAATAACACCCTACAAAATATTTTAAAATGGCTTGACATGAATAATTTACAAATTAATTTAAATAAAACTAATTATATGCAATTTTATGATAAGAATCCTGCCACCCTCAATATTGTATACAAGAACCAAAAAATCTATCCAACTTCCGAAATAAAATTTTTAGGAATTTACGTAGATTTTAAATTGACATGGAAGTCTCACATAGATATAATATGTGGAAAAATAAATAGATTTTGTTACGTATTAAGACGTCTTAAACATGTAGTAGACTTTAAAACAGTACTTGCGGTGTATCATGCGTACGTTGAATCAATTCTTAGGTATGGCGTGATTTTTTGGGGAAATGGCACTGACGTGAATAGAGCCTTCATCGCCCAAAAAAAATGTATACGTGCTATGTGCGGTGCTGCACCTCTGGACAGTTGCAGACCATTATTTAAAAAATTAAAATTACTACCGTTTCCCTGTTTATACATATTTGAAATCTGTTGCTTCGTTAAAAAACACAAGGCATTATTTACAATTGCAAGCAATACATATTATGATCATGCCCGTAGCAATAGAAATTCTGACCGTTTAGTTTTGAATTATATACCTAGGACTAAGTATTTTGTAAAAAATTGTGTCATGTTATGTATTAAAATATTTAATAAAATCCCGAATAATATCAAATTGTTACCTTTAAGTAGATTCAAAACTGAACTATTTAAATGGCTTAATATGCACAATTTTTATGAGCTCAAAGAATTTTTTGACTTAAAATTGAGTAGATAATATTATTATGGACTTTGAGTGACGGTAACTTGTAATGATTCATGTATGTACGTAATTTGCACGCCATTTCCATGGCAAATGTGGTGATACCAATATAAAATTGTAATTACTATTTAACCCGCATTTAAGCAAATAAAATGTTTTGATTTGATTTTGATTTGATTTGATTTGTGCAAGCCCGACTCGCACTTGGCCGATATTTTTTTATTTGTACGCGGATAGTATAGAATGTCGTAATGGCTTACGGAAATTGAGGAATATGAAGTCCTTGTTAACAACTGGCAGCTTGGCTTTACGATGGAACCTATAGTATGCCTCTTTGGAGTAAAACGTCACATTTCTGAACTCTACACTGATCAACAGGTTGTCTGTCTCTTTGTCGATGCTGTAAATTGTAACAAGTGTAAGTAAATTAAAAATTTATAACACCCCCAACAAGTTCAGGTTACAATAACTAGAAAAGAGCTGATAACTTTCAAACGGCTGAACCGGTTTTATTAGATTATAGCTAAGAACATTCTCGATCAAACCACCTTTCAAACAAAAAAACTAAATTAAAATTGGTTCATTAGTTTAGGCGCTACGGTGCCACAGACAAATACACAGATAGATACACACGTCAAACTTTTTGACCCCCCTTTTTGGGTCGGGGGTTAAAAAACCAGTTGAATCCGTATCAATGTTGTAAAATATAGAAATAGAACGGTATTTAATTCAAATAAACATCTAAAATATATAAGCCTCTGAGTTGCATGGAATTTTAATGAATCTAAAAAAAACTGGATGCGTGTCTGTGACGCATAACTGTTCCTAAAAGGGAATCGCCTCAGCGTAACACTGTAGTAGTGTAAGTGAATACACTACCTCAGCCCTGTTTTCCAGGCAACCCCTGAAAAGCAACCCCTTTTACAAGTTCTTTTAAATCATCAATTGCAACTATCCATACAGAGAAATGAGAGAGAATAAAACTATGTTACTTACAAAAACTCCACAATTTTGCCATTTAAACCTGAATATAGCACATCAGTGGCAGTCAGGGTCAGGTTAATTCGGGGGAAATAAGTGGTAGAGACCTTTCTGTGCAAAGGCTCTGGTACAGGCCCGTGCGCCTCCTCGCATTTGCTGTGGTGGAGGAAGAAATGTCTGATGCAGGAGACATCGTTCACTCGACACGGCCTTTCAATGTCCATTTCTTCATCTTTGGACAAATAAATACAATCACATCACACTTCACACTAATATTATAAAGGCGAAAGTTTGTATGTGTGTGTGTGTGTGTGCGTGTGTGTGTGTGTGTATGTTTGTTACTCCTTCACGCAAAAACTACTGGACGGATTTGGCTGAAATTTGGAATGGAGATAGATAATATCCTGGATTAGCACATAGGCTACTTTTTATTCCGGAAAATCAAAGAGTTCCCACGGGATTTCGAAAAACCTAAACCACGCGGGCGAAGTCGCGGGCATCGGCTAGTGATTCATATAAACATACTGTTTAGTATTTTCACATTGCTAAACTTTTTTTATCTACCCAATCATATTTACTCTGTGTCAGTATCATATGTCTGGTGCCTTCGCACGAGTGGATTTAGGAGACACGAAGATCCCTAAAGGTGCCCACGTACTTGAACTGTACTGCAGCTGAACTGCGCGTCGCGTCAGCACCCCGCACGATATTCTCTCCAGCCGCGACGCGCGTACGTCACTGCCGCGCGGCGCGGCTGGAGAGAATATCGTGCGGGGCGCTGACGCGACGCGCAGTTCAGCTGCAGTTCAGTTCGAGTGCGTGGGCACCTTAATACATATAGTACGCGACAGGTCGAGATGGCAATCGGGGTGGGGACGCCCCGCACACCCGCACAGCACAGACCTGTCACGTACTATGTGTAGTTAACATTTACTATAATTACTTCCTGTAAGCAAAACTGACAGTGATCGTGAAGCAAAAATTAGTAGGTTTTACCACCAGGTCAAGTTTTTTTTTGAGATCGGTAAAAATTTATGCAAATTAAATATTTTTTAATAAAATTTAATTATACTCACTTATCTGTCCTATAATTCTTTGAGTACTTTGCAAATTACCCAGTGGTCCCAGAACGTTGGCTGCAAAAATATAATATTAATATTTAAATAGATAATATACAACGAGTATTTATACATCCATGCAGACAACATAATAATATATTCATTTTATTATGAACACGCGACTCACAGGGCGGACAAAAATGGTATTTGCTTTCTTATAGACCGGATCAGCATGTCACCGAGTCTTAGCGATTCCTACGCATCAATAAATAATTAATTATTCCTACACAATAATAATATTATATTATATCTAGCATCCTATTATAATAAGATGGGTCAGTTTAGTTAAAAATATCCAGCATTTAGTTATCACAAAAATAAAAAAACAAAAATAAAAAAATTCCCAGAGATTAGCTTTTATAGAATAGAATAGATTTTTATTCAAATAAACTTTTACAAGTGCTTTTGAATCGTCAAATAATTTACCACTGGTTCGGAATGCCGTTCCTACTTTCCCTGCTCATACTGTTGCGTACTGTATGTCTCATATTTTAGGTATATTGATTATTGACTCGTTTATAAATTAAACTGCCTAAATGAAACTTTTCAAATCCGAGCTGAATTAGCAAGTTAGGTTCAATTAAAAAATGTAAAATATCCTTACTACTTTGTCCTGCACTGGCTAAAGTATTCAATAAGTTTCCAAAGCCGGGAACTGAAAAAAAAAGAAAATTACAGTTAACGCTTGACCATCCGTTCTTCGGCCGTGGCTAGTTACCACCCTACCGGCAAAGCCGTGCCGCCAAGCGTTTTAGCGTTCCGGTACGATGCCGTGTAGAAGCCAAAGGGTTTAATAGAAACAGCCATGCCCCGTCCAGGTTAGCCGGCTTCCATCATCTTAGACTGCATCATCACTTACCACCAGGTAAGATTGCAGTCAAGAGCTAACTTGTATCTGAACTAAAAAAAAACCTTATCTCGACTCATCACCGGTCCACTACTGAGCACGGGTCTTTTACTCAGAATGAGAAGTTCGTGGACCACGCTGACCAAGTATGGATTAGCAGGATTCACACACCTTTAAAAACATTATGGAGAACTCTCCGGCATGCAGGTTTCCTCTCCATATTTTCCTTCACCATTATTAATACTGTCGCAAGAATCGTTAGGCGCATCCTTTGAGTCTCCTTCGTGTTTTGTTTTCAAACTACCAATCTTAAACGTATATTATATACTAGCTGTGCCCGCGACTTCGTTCGCGTGGAATAGCTCTCAGCGCGCTTTATATAGCCACGGACGCTCAGGCGCGAGGCGTGTAGTACGTACTCTGTACGTTAAAAATGTTCGCCGTGATTCTTTAAATTGATATAACTTTTTTATTTATGAACCGATTGACATGAAATAAACACTACTACAATATATTAGTGAAAACCGTATCTAAATCGAATAAGCCGTTTCTGATATTAGCGTGCACAAACACACAGACAAACAGACAAAAAAAAATTAATTACAATTTCGGATTCGGCATCGATATAATAACAACCCCTGCTACTTTTTTTTTATATATTTCCATTGTACAGACACCACTTTTCTACAATTTTATTATATGTATAGATAGTTCAAATACGAAAGTTTGTCTATCTGCCTGTCTGTCGGCTAGCTTTTCACGGCCCATCCGTTTTACAAATTTTGAAGTAATTTAGTACGAGGATTGCTATTATTTTTGTATTTACGATTATAATATCAATTAACTTACCATTTTGGATAGTGTTAGACGGGTTTGAAACTTGTCCCAATGGTAGTGATGGTAATGGTGCTGGAGGATTCGGAAGATTTACGGGAGGTAGATCTGAAAGTGAAGATTTAACCCATACTAATATCACAGAGTAAGGACTAGAATCCTCCATACTTTAGTATTGTAAATGCGAAAATGTGTCTGTCTGTTAGCTAGCTTTTCAAGGCCCAACGGTTCAACAGACTTTGATGAAAGGTACGGAGTTAGCTTACATCCCGGGGACAGACATAGGCTACTTTTTATGCTGGAAAATCAAACAGTCCCCACGGGATTCTTAAAGGCCCATCTGTTTAAATGATTTCTATGAAATTAGATAGGCTACTTTTTATCCCGGAAAATCTGAGGGTTCCCACGGGGTTTCTGAAAACCTAAATCCACGCGGACGAAGTCGCGGGCATCATCTAGGTTATTATAAATGTGAAAGTGTGTTTGTCTATCTGTCCGTGACATGTCCAGCAGTGGACGTCTATTCGTTATCGATGAAGATGATGATGATAGCATTCTTAAACACTCTACCTTTCGGCCCTTGAGCATTGCACTCCCACACAATCAGCACCAGCGCGAAACACGCAACTTTCGCGAACATCACGAATGAAATCCGTGAAACGATCTGACGAAATAATAATTTTTGCTACATATTTTATACTTTGCCCGTTTGTTTTTTTTTTGATTGACCGACATTAGTATGTATAACAATTATTACCTATACTTAAAAAGATACGAATATATTTTGTGTGAACAGGTTGTTCCAAAAACAAGCTTATTTTGCTACTAGCTCATTCCCGCGACTTCAACCGCGTGAACGACACAAATTTCAACCTCCTATATTTTTACCCTTAGGGGTTGAATTTTTTAAAACCCTTTCGGATGTCTACATCATAGTCTGTAGCTATCTGCACACCAAACAGCCAGATCCGTTCAGTAGTTTGAGCTGTGCGCTGATAGATCAGTTAATCAGTCATTTTTTCCTTTTAGATAGATATATGTTAGATATTTAGAGTAGCTTTTACTCGCGATTTCTACACTTACAGGTATTATGAAGAGTTAAAGTTTCTAAATGATGTAGAGTGTGATCTAATTAATAAATAATAGTCATCGATTAAGTGGATGGGCCGTGAAAAGCTAATAGACTACGGGCCCATGTTCAAAAATGGATGGGTCATATGAACCACCAGGTGACGTATACAGGACGATATAAGAGCATAAAATAATAAGATTCAGCACTATGCCGTCACTTGTAAGCTGTCCAACAGAGTGCTGGTGAGAATTCAAAAGTGCAGGTAGAGTGAGTACATTTTGGTCATATATTCTTGTAGGTACGGCATTTTTACCATCGATAGATCCATGAAAAATAATAAGAAAGCGCGCAGTGCCGTAAAAAAATGGTGCGCCACAAAGTCAGTAAATTTTTTGATTTTATGACAATTTCCAGGATAAATTTGGACATTTAATTCTGTACGGCATTAGTTTCATACTGTTTCAATACAGCCTCTAATCCATTATTCCGCAACGCCGTACAAAAATCATGCGACAAGGGGAAAAAATTGAGGGTAGCAACCCCCTCTCTTTCCGTGGTCCGGGGGGTGATTTGAAAAAGTACGGCTTTGGTTCCAAAACATTATCTAGCACTCAAAAGTACTATTAAAAATAATGCCGTCAAAAAATTAGTGTTCATTTGAATGTGTATCAATAATTATCTTAATCTCATGGTATACTTGATTTTTAAAGCTGTAAAATCATTTGACTCTGTACGGCAACTTTTTTTTTAACATGATAGTGTAAAAATCTTGTATCTTGTAAAAAAAAAAAAAAATACTATTGTTATATAGTATTGCCGTTCAAAAGAAACTGTTCTAAAAAAATATATAGAGAAATACAAAAACTGAAATTTTTCAAATTATTGCAAAAGTTTAAATATTCATAGATTAATAAAATATAGCAATTATCTACGCTTTTCCCTTGTTTTAAATAGTATTAAGATAAATAAATTAGGAAAAAATTATGCCGTACATTTTAATGCAGACCATATCTTTTAGGCTGATGAAAATGACGCTACCATTTTAAGGGTGTAGTACTTTATGGCCATCTGATACTGTACGGCATTAACATATTTTTGAAGAGAACAATTGATAATATGATAAAATCACTATGCCGT
Organism: Maniola jurtina; assembly: GCF_905333055.1. Classification (NCBI taxonomy): domain Eukaryota; kingdom Metazoa; phylum Arthropoda; class Insecta; order Lepidoptera; family Nymphalidae; genus Maniola; species Maniola jurtina. The sequence goes on from NC_060039.1 coordinate 14,397,930, forward strand.
CTAACTGAAGTGAACGGGTGTGTATATAATATCCACATCCCCTACAAACCTTTGGACCAACGAAAATGTACGGCATGTAAAAAAATATTATATATGCATAAAACACTTTCAAAATAAATTAACTTTATGTTGTTTCAAATCATCCCCCGGACCACGGAAAGAGAGGGGGTTGCTACCCTCAATTTTTTCCCCTTGTCGCATGATTTTTGTACGGCGTTGCGGAATAATGGATTAGAGGCTGTATTGAAACAGTATGAAACTAATGCCGTACAGAATTAAATGACCAAATTTATCCTGGAAATTGTCAGAAAATCAAAAAATTTACTGACTTTGTGGCGCACCATTTTTTTACGGCACTGCGCGCTTTCTTAATATTTTTCATGGATCTATCAATGGTAAAAATGCCGTACAAGAATATATGACCAAAATGTACTCACTCTACCTGCACTTTTGAATTCTCACCAGCACTCTGTTGGACAGCTTACAAGTGACGGCATAGTGCTGAATCTTATTATTTTATGCTCTTATATCGTCCTGTATACGTCACCTGGTGGTTCATATGACCCATCCATTTTTGAACATGGGCCTGTAGTCTATAATAAGCAAAGTGACAGACCCACTTTTTCTCATTAAAAATATTAGTAGATTAGTAGATATGGATAAGATAATTTATGCTAGATTTGCACGCTTAGAATATGTAACTTAAATGTTTAAAATAGAAAGTAATTTAAAAAACCCCGACTGCGTAAATTATACCAAAAAAGTATAAAAAAAAAAACAAGAAATTAATTGTTGTCAATTTACTAAATTATTCTTGAAATCTGAACCTCAAAATACAGCAATTTTATTCGAATATTCTTAGAGTTTATAATTTGTTCTCGCTTATAAGTTATTTACCTAATTAGTGTAGATGCAAATCAATTTCTTTAATTTGCATTGAACGTGCGAGTACGCCTTGATAACTTAAAATAAGGATTATGAATTCGCTGAACCTGATTCGCTATAGCTAATGCTCGTTACAAGTAAATGCTTGAATTTGTCATCGTCTTTTGGAATTTCTTAAACACCCTGTACTATATATAATATATTATAACCTTTCGATCGCATTGCACCTACTAAATTCTTGCATAATATATTATGCACATGTTAACATATTATACAGGGTAAACCTCCCAATAAACAGTATTTTATCACTAATCAAAACTTTTTGCTGTAGTTTAAATACTTATTAATTTAAATAAAACCTCATGGATTAGAAAGATTATTATTTAATATGTTTGCTAGTAAAATCATTAAAAATGCTCGCAATTATAATATTACATTAAAACAAAATACACCAATAAATACATTACTTATGGCACCTTTGTTTATTTGCAATGTTTATTACATATTCAAATATAATATATTTATGTGATTGTAATACTTAGAGAGTATTTTCTTTTAAATAACTTTTGATAGGGTGATAAACCAGTGCGTAGATGGATTACAAAATATATATACGTTGTATATGTTACGATCAAAGGCTGAAAAGGTTCACTGAGCGAAAAAATAGCTCACAAAGCATTATGATCCAATTATATTTAAAAAATCCCTCATTTTGCGTCGCATATCTTATAGCTGCGGATCGTAACCTCTTTCCATTACTGACATAATGGTACTCATTAGTATTTAGAGTATTTTTCAACTCTTAAGTTTAACTTTTAAATATCATTATTATCAGACTAGCTGACGCCCGCGACTTCACCCGGGTGGATTTAGGTTTTTCAAAATACCGTGGGAACTCTTTGATTTTCCGGGATAAAAAGTAGTAGTAGATATTATCTATCTCCATTCTGAGTTTCAGCCAAGTCTGTCCAGTGGTTTTTGCGCGAAGAAGTAACAAACATACACACACACACATATACACACACTAGCTGATACCCGCGACTTCGTTCACGTGGATGTAGGTTTTTTAAAATTCCCGTGGGAACTTTTTAATTTTCCGGGATAAAAAGTAGCCTATGTGCTAATCAAGGGTATAATCTATTGCCATTCTAAATTTCAGCCCAATCCGTCCAGTAGTTTTTGCGTGAAGGAGTAACAAACATACACACACACACACACACATACAAACTTTCTCCTTTATAATATTAGTGTGATACCCACATACACACAAACTTTCGCCTTTATAATATTAGTGTGATAATTACGCGTATAACCAGGACCGACAGTTTAATGTGCTCGGAATTAATATGTTCGTTTTAAGCAATTAAATATTGTCACTTGCGAAGGAAAACATTGTGAGGAAACCTGCATGCCTGCGAGTTCTCAATGTCTCTCAAACAAAAAAAAGTGTTTGGAGTCTTCCAATCAGCTCTCAGCTACCTAAGTGGGTTAAGGCCTGAATATAATGTAAAGGATGATCAAGGCTGACTCTTGGGTTGTTTACCCTACTGAATTTTAATGAATAAAAAACGTCTATTTTAAATAGGATGCTACTAACATGCGATAGCATCAAGGTTAAACAAGATTATAATTGAATCCTATTTCCTATTCAATCAATAATTTTATTATAATTACAAGTTAATCATTTCTACACCTACTCGTAATAATGAATTGGATTCAAAGATTGTGGAATGTATTTAAAACATAGATTTTTGCAAAAAAAAAAAAACTAAAAATCTTTTTCATGACCAAAACGAGGCGAAAAAGGGGTGAACAAATAGAAAAAAGTAAAATAGCATTAAAACCCAACTACTACCCAAATACCTGCCGATATAGGTAGATAGCGCTAATTTTAAATCGAAAAATTGTTTTTTTTTTGAGCTAGGTGTATTTTAATATTGTATTATATTTAAATATTTTATTAACTCAGAATTTTCTCCTCTTTCATTTGATATCTCACTCGATACGATAGCAAGAAAAAAAATTAGAGACCCCCACTCTTTTGGATGTAACATCTGTTATACTGATTTTGTTCGTATAAATTGTAGCCTATGTCAACGCGGAGTAGAATAACAAATCGATTGACACCTCATTTATCAAAATCGGCCCAGTAGTTAAGGCGCTACGGTGGAACACACACAATTTTATGCAAATATACATACATACATTAAGAGGACTCTCTCCGTCACTCGTTTCATACAATCGTAGTTCCAATTTCGTTATACTAAACTAATATCTATGTCTGTGGTTTTCCAGATTTCTGTTAAAATATTCGGTTTCAAAGTTACGCGGTCTTAAAAATTTTCATACAAATCTTTGAGCCCCTGTAATTTTAAAACTACATATTTTTAGAAAAATATAAAACACCACAGACACAGATATTAGTTTCTAGAATATGTCTGCAAAATTTCATGGACTTTGGTTGCTTAATATTCAAATGAAATTGGAACTACGATTGTATGAAACGAGTGACGGAGAGAGCCCTGTTAACCACTGAACATGGTTTTGTTCTGTCAACTGGCTATTTCTCTTTGTCCGCTTGCATTCAGACCTTTGAGTAGGATTTTTTAGAACCCTTTCTTAGTGAACATAGAATGCTAAAATCACAACCCTTCCGGGTCGGGTAAAAAATCCCTTGAAAAATATCAAAGCGTAAGCAAGTAGCTTAGCGAATTTTACAGTTTTTCTTTTATAACTACCCTGAAAATGCAGGTAATTCACATTGAAATATTTACACAAGTCTTATTCAGGTCCGAAGTAAATTTACTTACAGCATTTAGAATTTAAATAGCATACTCTGGACGGCCCGCGTTTCCTTACAATTTCCACGCTGCGCTTTCTAGTTTATATGCAGCGAATGTTAGCTGTATGTCTAGTTTATATGTGACGTACTTGCAAAACGCGACTTGTGTTGAGTTAATCCAAATGTCCTTCCCCGGGATGCAAGCTAACTCTGTACTTTTCATCAAATTCTGTTAAACTGTTGGGCTCTGAAAAGCTAGCAAACAGACAGACAGACACACTTTCGCATTTATAATATAACCTACTTTTTATCTCGGAAAATCAAAAAGTTCCCATGGGATTCTTAAAGGTCCATCCGTATAACCGATTTATATGAAACTTTAATAAAATTGGTAGTGGAGGGTCTTCCAACTTCCTAGCACCTCGGGACCCCAATGCCTATCAGTTTTTACCCGAATACGGCAAAGCCGAAAGGAAGGGTTATGATTTTTCGAACTATGTGTCCTGCTATGTGTCCCCAAAAGACCTATATCCAGCAGTGGAAGTATGTACGAGCCAGAACACAATTTTATTTCACACAAAGTCTTTCAAAAACCTATATCCTCGAGGACAAAGTCTCTGCCATCATCTTGTAATTCATGAACTTTAAATTCCATCTTGACATAAATTACAACTATTTTTAACTAGAAAGTTCGCTGCAGAACGAAACTCTATCAAACTTCGCTGAAGTGGGTCGCCTCTAACTTTTGAAGTCGAACTTCGGTTAGAACTATTGCCTTGTCGAAGACAGAAGGTAATTAAGGAAGCACATGTTTGTACCTATTAGAGATGGCTATTATTGCTATTTTAAATAATTTTCTTCGGCGAAATTATTATTTTCCTTTACATTGATTTCACAGACGAGTGAACGGCAAGTGATGTTTATATTTTCGGACTTATATTCGTTTGCTAGATTATTTAGCTCAATAAAGCAGAATTTCAAAGGTGGGTTTTCACAGAAAATTCGCTTTTCGTGAAATATTGTAGGTTTTCTAGAAAAAAATATTTTATATACAGCAATGTAGAATCAATTAATATCAAATGAGTCAGAGGGATTTCATTTAAATAACTTTATTTTTTACTCAAATAAAAGTTGGCCCTTGACTGCAATCTCACCTGGTGGACAAGTGAAGAAGCTAAGGTGGAAGCGGGCTAACCTGGAAGGAATATATCAGTTTCTATTAAACCCATTTTACCCCTTTGGTTTCTACACGGCATCGTTCCGGAACGTTAAATCGCTTGGACCTTGAAATTTAATAGGTGCGTACACCCTACCCCCTAAAAGTTGTCTCAAAACCAACTTTTAGGTTTTGAGACAACTTTTAGGGTGTCAATATACAAGTATTTACAGACTTACAGCTGGGTATCTCGAATTCCGAGATTCTTACCTAATTTAAGCTTATAGATGCCCACGCACTCGAACTGAACTGCAGCTGAACTGCGCGTCGCGGCAGCGCGCTGTACGATATTCTCTCCAGCCGCGACGCGAGGCAGTGACGCGCTACGCGGTACGCGCGTCGAGGCTGGAGAGAATATCGTGCAGCGACGCGCAGTTCAGCTGCAGTTCAGTTCGAGTGCGTGGGCACCTTTAATGACTGGACTATGGTGGCTCGGCTTTCTAAACCCCTACCAGGAATCGAACCCGGGACCCCCCCACTAATAAGCGCTTACCACTGCACCAGGGAGGCCGTCAGCCCTCATATTAGCTCATGCTCGTGACTTCGTTAAATTTAACCCCCTATTTTACCCCCTTAGTGGGTCAATTTTCAAAAATCCATTCTTAGTGGATGCCTACGTCATAATAGCTATCTGCATGCCAAACAGCCCAATCCGTCCAGTAGTTTGAGCTGTGTAATTGATAGATCATAGATCAGTCATCAGACAGTTATTTATGTCGGAGATCTAATTCCTTTCCGGGTCACTGAGCCAATGGAGTACCTAAGTAAAACATGTTAATTTTGTGTAAACATTCCCTTTGTAATGTTAACGAAGCGGGCTAATCGGTAAGCCGAGGTAAGCGATGAAAGCTTAATAAACCAAGATACACTTTTAATCTCCTTTTACTGGTTTAGGCGGGAATATCTCGAGCCAGCGCAATGAGTTAGAAAATTTAATAAAGATCCGATGATGGTGCTGATTTCTTTTCGTGAAACTGAATCCTTGGAGCTTAATCTTTATTTAAATATCAAAGATAATATTATAAAACTCTAGATAAGCAAATCTCATACTATATTTAACGAGATACTTGGTGTAAATTAAAAATTTATGACACCCCCGACAAGTGAAGGTTACAGTAACCATAAAAGAGCTGATAACTTTTAAACGGCTTAACCGATTTTCTTGGAGTATAGCTAAGAACAGTCTCGATCAAGCCACCTTTCAAACAAAAAAAACCTAAATTAAAATCGGGTCATTAGTTTAGGAGCTACAATGCCACAGACAGATACACAGATACGCGTGACACTTATAACACCCCTCTTTTTGGGTCGGGGGTTAAAAACACACAACTGCCATATTGGATTTTTTTTTAAATGTATATAGTCTACGTCAGTCGAAATAAATGTAAGGATTCTAACGAAACCCCATGCGTTGGAATCTATTCAGGCTTAAGGAGTTATACTGGAATGTAGAAACTCACATACATACAATATGAACCCTAAAAACATTATTTTTTGGGCAGTCATGTAAAAAATGAAAACATAATCTAATACTTGTAAAAGGAGATAGATAAAAAGTAAGACTATGTTTTATTATAAGATTTAATTTTTTTTTGTTTTCCTTCCTTTTTTCCTTCAAAATGGCGGTCAGAGACTTTTGTATGTCGGTACTATGAATGACGTTGTTTCTGCCTTTTCATTTCACTGTAATTTAGTGTTACTTGAAACACCTATATGGGCAAGTTCGTTGGGGATCGTTACATTGAACAAAGCTACATCTTAATTATTTATTAATATATTTTTAAAGAGTATTAACCATGCTAATCATGACTAATACTCCCCTTTCCCCTCCAAATAAGCGTAAAGCTTGCTAAACTTATTAATTTCTGTCTAACTTTATAATATTCTGGTATGTACGTACTTTTGTTACAGTAAAAAAGGAAAAAAATCGTTAAGTAGTTTAGTAGTATAGATGAAGATGAGTTTTTTTTTGATTTCTATAATTTTTAACCCCCGACCCAAAAAGTGTTATAAGTTTGACGTGTGTATCTATGTATCTGTCTGTGGCATCGTAGCTCCTAAACTAATGAACCGATTTTAATTTAGTTTTTTTTGATTGAAAGGTGGCTTGATCGAGAGTGTTCTTAGCTCTAATCTAAGAAAATCGGTTTAGCCGTTTGAAAGTTATCAGCTCTTTTCTAGTTACTTGTAACCTTCACTTGTCGGGGGTGTTATAAATTTTTAATTTACACTTGTATTTTATTTTGTAACACTATGTAGTGTAAATTCACAATTTGTCATACATTTCCTTCAGTTCAAGAGCGCAATATATTTTGAGTTAGGTGGCAGCGACTTAGCGTGGTGCGGTGTGCGGGGCAAAGCGGTGTCGAATTAATTTCGCTAAGGAGATTACAGCTCGGAGGATTGACGCGCTCTCCGAGTCGCTGTGTAGAGCTGTTCCTCTATTTACGATCTAGCTAAGCTGTGCTACGTTGGTAATACGAGACCTCATATAAATTACACTGTAAGTAACCGACATAACCAGTCATATTATCAAAGTCAAAGCCATTTATTAGGGTTCCGTACCTCAAAAGGAAAAAAGGAACCCTTATAGGATCACTTCGTCGTCTGCCTGTCTGTCAGTCTGTCTGTACTTAGCGTTATAGGTAGGTAGGTCTTATAGCACAAGTAAAGAATAACATCCGAAAACCGTGAATTTATGATTAACTACATCACAAAAAAATATTAAAATGTGTTCATGAACAAATAATAATCAGTATTTTCAATTTTCAAGATAAGATAACTAAGTATACCAAGTAAGGTATAATAATGTGAAAGGGCTACACTTAATACGTGTACGTTCTAAAACCGTTTTTAATGCATGATAGTTTTTGATTTGAAAGTCAAAGTCAAATATTTTATTCAAAGTAATTACAATTATTGTACACTTTTTGAACGTTATAAGGGTTATAAGTAAATTAAATCAGAAAACATAAAATATAAATAAGATAATTTTACAATTTTAAGCTAGGTAACTATAGTAAAAATAATGATTCTTAAACAATAATTCATGAATTTCATGAATTATTTATGTATTTTATTTATTTATTATTTATCGTGCACACTTGCATTTGGCTGGTTTTTATTTAAACTCAACCGAGTACCTATTTCACAATATCACTTAAAAATTAGAGCTATCAAAGATGTTAAAGCAACTCATTCCAGGTAACACAACAAGTAGGTGTATGAACAAAGTTGTCGGTGTGTTGCTGGCATTATTGAGAGCTTGTGTAGTTCTGCATGAAGTACTCCAACTATGCACTTGGTTACCGCGTAATAGGATTCGGTGTATTCAATACCAATTGTAGTTTCCACTAACTGGACCAATTTACGCCAATTGTCAACCATTACCAATGATCATATTACAGAACTTATGAACATTGAATGCGATCATCGGATTCTTATATGATCTTCTTTGTTAGCTCTTATTAATCCATTGTTGGACATAGACCTCACGTGCACGCCATTCTTTTCGGTACTGGGCGAGCCTCTTCCATGTTTTCTCGCAAGCTTAGTGATGTCGTCGGACCATGCAAAGGGATGGTTGTCTTACAACGTTTCTCCTTACGGGGCTTCTATTCCAATAGCAAATCAGTACATCGATCATCTGTGGTCCTGACATGCCCTGTCCATCTCCATTTTGACTTGGACACTTTCAAAACAATATCAGTTAGTGCCGTTCTTTTCCAGATTGTGGCGTTTGGCATAAGGTCAATGATTATGAAGTAATGCTGATTTGCCTGTCTCCATACTGGACAGTCCGACATAAAAATTATCATAGACATAACCCACATGTGTGGCATGGACAAGGACATGTGTGATAAAACCTGACGTAAATCTATATGAGATAGCACGTAGGCTGAAAGAAAACAACGTGAGGAGACTTATATGCCTGAGAGTACGTTACGTTCTTAAAAGTGTGTCTGCCAATCCTCACGCGATCAGTGTTGTAGACTCCGACCTAAATCCTTCCAATTCTGAGAGGAGGTCCGTGTTAATGGTGGGATGATGATAGTCGTTAAGAGGATGACTGGATTGTTTGGCCAATAGTAGGTATCAGATAGGCAGTTTTATAGAAATGATTGTGACTGCTGTGTTGATTACAATCGCATCAAAGTTTCGTAATACAGGTACAGAGTTGAATCCATCTAAACGCTATAAGTACCGTGAGGCTTCAGCTGGACATCAGACATCAGTGCTGTCCATTCGTGCTTCAAATGTTTCAGCTGCGTTTTGATTGATTAGTAGCCATTTTCTGCTGACGCTCATGCTAAAAATGACGCGTAGGAATATTCTAAGATCTAGATGTAGAGACAGAAAAGAGAAAGAGATTAGAAGAAGAAAAGAGGACTACTAACAAAAGAACTTCCCTTATAAAAAAGCTCTATTTTAAGGCAAACGAGGCGTTAATCAGATAAAAGCTGCTGTTACACGTTACGAAGGTACCTAAATTAAAAACCCGGCCAAGTGTGAGTTAGACTCGCGCACCGGGGTTCCGTACTACAGATGCAGATTGAAATCCATCTAAACGCTATAAGTACTGTCAGGTTTCAGATGGGCATCAGACATACTTAGTGCCTTTCCGAGCTAACGAGAGGAAAATATTACACTAATATTATAAAGCTGAAAGTTTGTTTGTATGTGTGTGTGTGTGTGTGTGTGTGTGTGTGTGTGTGTGTGTGTGTGTGTGTGTGTGTGTGTGTGTGTGTGTGTGTGTGTGTTTGTTACTCCTTCACGCAAAAACTACTGGACGGATTGGGCTGAAATTTAGAATGGAGATAGATTATACCTTGGATTAGCACATAGGTTACTTTTTATCCCGGAAAATCAAAGAGTTCCCACGGGAATTTTAAAAAACCTACATCCACGCGAACGATGTCGCGGGCATCAGCTAGTCAAATATATATTACCATTGTCATTAATAGAAAGTGGCCACGACTCTCAGCAATGAGCATGACAACGCAGAGAGAGATGCGACGCCAATATCATCGAGTTGCGATATCGCTCTCATGGGTACCTCTACATTCAGTCTCGGCCTATTGGATTTGAGCTCCAGAGCCAGGGCCATGACTCTGTAAAGTTAGCGAAACCTTTATGTGGTGAGACGTAAAAAATAGACAAAAACAAGGCGTAATTACATAAAATTATGTTGATGGTGCTATGTCAGGAACCATTCCAAAATTCTCAACGATGAGATGATGCTTCTGAACGATGCGCGAATGCACCTAGGTAAGAAATGTACGACCGAATACACAGTAGTAGATTATGCAACATGGGGATAATGTAATGTCTTACGTCAAGGGCACCTGGATAAATCCCAAGCGAACGAGGGATTGCAGAGTAACTCCCGAGCGTAGCGAGGGTGTTCCCACGGGAAAGAGTTCCCACGGGATTCCTAAAAACCCATCCTCTTAACCGATTTGTATGAATATTGGTACCGAGGTACCTATAATTGACACAGGTAACTTTTATCCCGGAAAATCAAACAGTTCCCACGGGATCTTTGAAAACTTAAATCCACGCGGATGAAGTCGCGGGCATCTAGTTATTTATAAAAAAAAAGAAAAAGAAGCTCTCAGAGTGCACTGTTGCCGCTCATACGACAAGTTCATGGCCTAGCTGTAGGCGTTTGTCACTAGGTATTTGTATTTACGAGGCAATTTTCAGCCTGAATTTACAAGACGTATCTGAAATACGTTATTCAAATGAATGTGTAAATTTTCACACTTGGTTTTCTTTTTATTCGAAGGAAAAATAACGTTCAACAGCTCTCTGTAGACACCGCAAAATAATGTCTTTTTTAAAGATGGTAAAAGGCTATTTTTCCGAGTTTGGTGAAATAAAAATTTATTTTATTGATTGAGATACGAGTTGGCCCTTGGCTGCGATCTCACCTGGCGGTAAGTGATGATGCAGTCTAAGATAGAACGGGTTAACTAAGGGGCTATGGCAGTTTTTTATTAAACTCGTACCCCTTATCAGTTTCTACACGGCATCGTACCGTAACGCTAAATTGCTTGGCAGCACGGCTTTGCCGGTAGGGTCGTAACACGTAACTAAACGCACGCCGCACGCAGCCATGAAAAAATCACTACGAGATTTTAATACCAGGTATTTTTACCCGAGATAGCGTCTTTAAGAAAATAAAGTTATTAACTTGGAATTTCAATCTTTAATTCTCTGAAAGATTCCATTAAAAATCTGAGAACTAAGTACAGCTAGACTTGTTCACAGTAATTGGAATTTTTATATTTTAAATGGCAATAAAGCAACTCGCCTTCTAGCTAACCAGTTTTAGGGGTCCGTGGTAAGCAAGGAACCCTTATAGTTTTTCCTTGTCCGTATGTCGTTCGTCCGTCCGCGGCTTAGCTCAGAAATTATTAGTACTAGAAAGCTGTAATTTAGCATAAGTATGCATATTTTTAATCACCAGTTAATCACGCGAACAAAATAGTAAAGAATCATGAAACAAAAATGTTTGAGGTACCTCCCCTGCCACTTAAAGTGGGATCAAATCGGCGTCGTTGGCCTTCAAAAATCCGTTAGCGAAACATTCTATCTATCATAGCTTCAAATAAGGCTTCAGACCACTAATTTTGTGTGAGTCAAAGCCTTCTCCCGACTCTGGCCCCTCACAGCTAGTAGGCTTTACAAGTTGACGAGTAATAGTCGAACATTAAATTATTTAAATAATTAAAATTTACTTGGAGTCGTATAGTTCATTTCATTGAAAATTACTTTTAAAAAGTTGTTAGTCGTGTAAAAAGCTAGTACATTTTGACGGGCAATTACGGAACCACCATTGCGCGTGGCCCAACACGCACTTGGCCGGTTTTTATTTATTCAGTTGTTTTCAACAATATTTAAATGAGTTTCTTTATCGCATAAAAATAAAAGATTAAGTTGTCCTAACTCCTGATGAGATTTCATTCAATGTCAAGGACAGTGATTCAACTTAGATTTTAAAGCAAAAAAAAATATTTATTAAGCATAATATTAAAATATCTTTCGTTCTAAGTAATTACCTAAATGTTTTGTAGATTTTTTTGTAAGTAGATTCCACCATGCTGGCCAAACTGTGCGGAATAGCAGACTTCACACACCTTTGAAAACCTTCACCTTCACCTTTCCTTTAGCGTGATAGTTAATTTACAGACTAAAAATCATGACCGATTTTTGCAACTTTATTATTCCCTTATTTCCTATTCTATCCATTCTATCCTATATATCTCATTTCCTTATGTCACGCTCAAATTGTCAGATGATTGAATTGCACACTTTTCTGCATATTAGCGCTGACGCACATATGGCAGAGCGCAGCGCGGAGCATTTTTCACAGTCAAAATATTATCGATATTGTCCCCATTGAAATAATATCTAAAATAAATTGTGCATCCGCGCGTGCTCGCGCATTTTCCGGTAGAAATTCGCGTAATGTATCACGCGATTAGAAAACTTCGCAGGCATGCTCTGCGCTACGCTCCGCTATAATAATATGTGCGCCGCCGGCCCTAATGCCTTAATTTGACGCGCTCGAGTAAATCCCAAAATTCCCGCTTGGGCTCTCGTACTGATTTTATGGTTAAAGAACTTTATTCTCACTAAGAATTTTACAAACTCACTTACATGAGAAAGAAACAAATTTATAAGTAACTTATTCATTTAACATTGCGATTATATAAAACAAAGTGGGTAGAAATGTAATTATATGTAGGTATTATAAAGTAAACGAGTCGGTCGAGTGCGCCGATTGCGTGGACAAAACATGGATCATTAGAGACTAGATACGGCTTGGCACTTCAGGGTAAGTACAGTTAGTATTTTATGTACCTATGTGTATGGCATGTAAAAGGTAAGTTTTTTCACTACGTTCCCTACTATATATATATTGAAAAATCAATATCTAAAACAAAATGTATTTCGTTCAACAAGTGGCACAGTTTTATGAAGAGACTACGCAATTTACAAGTCAAAGTTCAAGCTTGCAAAATGCGACCTTCTCAACGCTGTACTAGCGTTGCTGGAGTAATAAACTACGGTTTAAAGGCTTAGATGACTCTGTATACAGAATATTCAGAGAATTCTTCTAATATTCTGTTGAAACATGCTACTGGTAAATACTTCACAAATAATATAAAGACCCATACAGAAACATTGCATTGCGATTTGCGACGTATGGGACACGTACAAATATTAAGTGTTTGAATGGTAGATTTCAAGGTTCTCTTATTACTAAGCCTCCGCTGTTCGTCCGTCCATCTGTCTGTTAGTGGGGTGTATCTCTTAACCGTATTAGGTAGAGAGCTATATTTTCAGCACTAGCCGATGCCCGCGGCTTCGCCCGGGTGGATTTAGGTTTTTCGAAATCCCGTGGGAACTCTTTGATTTTCCGGGATAAAAAGTAGCCTATGTGCTAATCCAGGATATTATCTATCTCCATTCCGAATTTCAGCCAAATCCGTCCAGTAGTTTTTGCGTGAAGGAGTAACAAACATACACACACACACACACACACACACACATACAAACTTTCGGCTTTATAATATTAGTGTGATTTGTCCTATTGCCGTTATAACGACAAATAATAAAAATTTCAAAATAGTCGGCATGAATATAAAAAAAAATTAAAACGCGATATTTCTTCTACGGTGGTACGGAACCCGGCGTTAGACCGATTTTTATAGTTTTTTTCTGTTATTGTTTCGTGGTATGTCTGTGTTGGTTTTAAAAGAGAAAAATTAATTACAAAAGAAAATAATGGCTGCCAAGTCAAGTCGGCTGAAATCTATAAAGCGCACTTTGACTTTGCTGTGACTTAAGATTGAGTTAAAACGAGACAGATTTATGTGAGAGATATAGCTCTGTCTCGTTTTAACTCTGTCTTAAGTCTAAGCAAAGGCAGAGCGCGCTCTATAGATCTTACTCTAAATCTCTCTCGAGTCTCGTTACCCTATTAAATTATCCTTATCATATTTTTGCTTAAAATGACCCTTGCTAGTGAAATACAAGCTCTCGATACCAAAAAGGTCACATACTTACAAAGTTTCGAATAGGTGCTTTAACGTTGAAAAGATAAATAAAATACAAGATTCAATATTGCAAAACTGCAACAATCTCAGTACGTGATTGCATGCAGGTGGGCGTAGGGCTATTCTACAATATCTTGCAAAATCTCGTACAGGGTGTTATTCCGGAACCGACCGTACTTGACGTCACGGCGAATTAAGGACGTGACTTGCGGAACGAATTGATTGCGAACATGACAAACCATAATACAAAGTAACATAGATAGAATAAATTTAGATAGAAAGAAAATAATTATGTCTGCCATAATCTAAAAATCCATTATTATCCATATTAACATAATAAATACGAAAATATTTCTATTTACCAATCTGTTATGTAGTTTGTAAACTACCCATTTGCTTAAAAAAATTGATGAAATTTCATACAGAGGTTCTTATTCCGCAAAAATTTTCCACGAGATTAAAAAAATATGGTGATCTCCGTGGTCGACGGAAGATATTTTTTGACTATATTAGGAAATTTAAAATCACACTAATATTATAAAGGCGAAAGTTTGTGTGTATGTGTGTGTGTATGTCGTGTAAAAAGCTAGTACATTTTGACGGGCAATTACGGAACCACCATTGCGCGTGGCCCAACACGCACTTGGCCGGTTTTTATTTATTCAGTTGTTTTCAACAATATTTAAATGAGTTTCTTTATCGCATAAAAATAAAAGATTAAGTTGTCCTAACTCCTGATGAGATTTCATTCAATGTCAAGGACAGTGATTCAACTTAGATTTTAAAGCAAAAAAAAATATTTATTAAGCATAATATTAAAATATCTTTCGTTCTAAGTAATTACCTAAATGTTTTGTAGATTTTTTTGTAAGTAGATTCCACCATGCTGGCCAAACTGTGCGGAATAGCAGACTTCACACACCTTTGAAAACCTTCACCTTCACCTTTCCTTTAGCGTGATAGTTAATTTACAGACTAAAAATCATGACCGATTTTTGCAACTTTATTATTCCCTTATTTCCTATTCTATCCATTCTATCCTATATATCTCATTTCCTTATGTCACGCTCAAATTGTCAGATGATTGAATTGCACACTTTTCTGCATATTAGCGCTGACGCACATATGGCAGAGCGCAGCGCGGAGCATTTTTCACAGTCAAAATATTATCGATATTGTCCCCATTGAAATAATATCTAAAATAAATTGTGCATCCGCGCGTGCTCGCGCATTTTCCGGTAGAAATTCGCGTAATGTATCACGCGATTAGAAAACTTCGCAGGCATGCTCTGCGCTACGCTCCGCTATAATAATATGTGCGCCGCCGGCCCTAATGCCTTAATTTGACGCGCTCGAGTAAATCCCAAAATTCCCGCTTGGGCTCTCGTACTGATTTTATGGTTAAAGAACTTTATTCTCACTAAGAATTTTACAAACTCACTTACATGAGAAAGAAACAAATTTATAAGTAACTTATTCATTTAACATTGCGATTATATAAAACAAAGTGGGTAGAAATGTAATTATATGTAGGTATTATAAAGTAAACGAGTCGGTCGAGTGCGCCGATTGCGTGGACAAAACATGGATCATTAGAGACTAGATACGGCTTGGCACTTCAGGGTAAGTACAGTTAGTATTTTATGTACCTATGTGTATGGCATGTAAAAGGTAAGTTTTTTCACTACGTTCCCTACTATATATATATTGAAAAATCAATATCTAAAACAAAATGTATTTCGTTCAACAAGTGGCACAGTTTTATGAAGAGACTACGCAATTTACAAGTCAAAGTTCAAGCTTGCAAAATGCGACCTTCTCAACGCTGTACTAGCGTTGCTGGAGTAATAAACTACGGTTTAAAGGCTTAGATGACTCTGTATACAGAATATTCAGAGAATTCTTCTAATATTCTGTTGAAACATGCTACTGGTAAATACTTCACAAATAATATAAAGACCCATACAGAAACATTGCATTGCGATTTGCGACGTATGGGACACGTACAAATATTAAGTGTTTGAATGGTAGATTTCAAGGTTCTCTTATTACTAAGCCTCCGCTGTTCGTCCGTCCATCTGTCTGTTAGTGGGGTGTATCTCTTAACCGTATTAGGTAGAGAGCTATATTTTCAGCACTAGCCGATGCCCGCGGCTTCGCCCGGGTGGATTTAGGTTTTTCGAAATCCCGTGGGAACTCTTTGATTTTCCGGGATAAAAAGTAGCCTATGTGCTAATCCAGGATATTATCTATCTCCATTCCGAATTTCAGCCAAATCCGTCCAGTAGTTTTTGCGTGAAGGAGTAACAAACATACACACACACACACACACACACACACATACAAACTTTCGGCTTTATAATATTAGTGTGATTTGTCCTATTGCCGTTATAACGACAAATAATAAAAATTTCAAAATAGTCGGCATGAATATAAAAAAAAATTAAAACGCGATATTTCTTCTACGGTGGTACGGAACCCGGCGTTAGACCGATTTTTATAGTTTTTTTCTGTTATTGTTTCGTGGTATGTCTGTGTTGGTTTTAAAAGAGAAAAATTAATTACAAAAGAAAATAATGGCTGCCAAGTCAAGTCGGCTGAAATCTATAAAGCGCACTTTGACTTTGCTGTGACTTAAGATTGAGTTAAAACGAGACAGATTTATGTGAGAGATATAGCTCTGTCTCGTTTTAACTCTGTCTTAAGTCTAAGCAAAGGCAGAGCGCGCTCTATAGATCTTACTCTAAATCTCTCTCGAGTCTCGTTACCCTATTAAATTATCCTTATCATATTTTTGCTTAAAATGACCCTTGCTAGTGAAATACAAGCTCTCGATACCAAAAAGGTCACATACTTACAAAGTTTCGAATAGGTGCTTTAACGTTGAAAAGATAAATAAAATACAAGATTCAATATTGCAAAACTGCAACAATCTCAGTACGTGATTGCATGCAGGTGGGCGTAGGGCTATTCTACAATATCTTGCAAAATCTCGTACAGGGTGTTATTCCGGAACCGACCGTACTTGACGTCACGGCGAATTAAGGACGTGACTTGCGGAACGAATTGATTGCGAACATGACAAACCATAATACAAAGTAACATAGATAGAATAAATTTAGATAGAAAGAAAATAATTATGTCTGCCATAATCTAAAAATCCATTATTATCCATATTAACATAATAAATACGAAAATATTTCTATTTACCAATCTGTTATGTAGTTTGTAAACTACCCATTTGCTTAAAAAAATTGATGAAATTTCATACAGAGGTTCTTATTCCGCAAAAATTTTCCACGAGATTAAAAAAATATGGTGATCTCCGTGGTCGACGGAAGATATTTTTTGACTATATTAGGAAATTTAAAATCACACTAATATTATAAAGGCGAAAGTTTGTGTGTATGTGTGTGTGTATGTTTGTTAGTCCATCTCGCAAAAACTACTGGACGGATTTGGCTGAGGAATGGATAGATAATAATATTATTATCTTGGATTAGCACATAGGCTACTTTTTATCCCGGAAAATCAAAGAGTTCCCAAAACCTAAATCCACGCGGACGAAGTCGCGGACATCAGCTAATGAAATATATAATAAAACAACTTTAGAATGTGAAATGCCTTTTAAAAATTCAACACACTTGCACGAAAAGGTTCCTTTTTTAACAACCGGGGCAAACCCAGGGCTGGACGCTAGTTAATAATAAAAAAAGGATTGATCGTTTCCCTAATGCCACCCTGTATATCGCATTTCAATTTCCTTTAGATAGATGCGAACTCGGATTAGATGTGGGATCGAAAGATTCTTCCTTTGACTGTATGTATGGATGCAATAAGTATACCTATGTAATGCCCTACTTTCCGTTCCGATTTGTACAGGTCAATATAGGAACTGAAACAGCAAACTCTTTTGATTTACGATATTCACTACACAAAGTGAAGAAATCCTCTGCAGAGTCGAGTAGTTAGGTATAAATTTTTTAGGGTTCCGTATTACTAAGACGATATCCGTCTGTCCATCCGCCCGTTTGTCAGTCAGTGGGTTGTATAGCTCGTTTCGAAGGGTGGCCGTGAAAAGGTAGCAGACAGACAGACAGAGCGACACGCTTTTGCATTTATAATATTAGTATGGGAGGAAAACCTATAACAAGTTTTTGAATAACATGGTAAATCTCGTGCGTACTATAAACTCACATATTCAACGTACGGAACATTCTCCACGCGAGTTCAACTTTAAAAAAAAATGAAAAATAGCGAACAAGCTAGCTGATGGGTCACCTCATGTTAAGTGATTACCGCCGTCCATAAACATTTGCAGCACCAGAGGAACCGCCGATGCGTTGCAGGCCTTTCAGGAATTTGTTGGTCCGCCCCTTGACCCATGTCGTAATCTAGTGGGAACACCTTGTCCTGTTTCTTATGTATAATTGATATCAATACTCAGTGCCAAGCGAATCCACGGGTACTAGCTCGTATTCCTTAAAAGAAAGCTTTAATACTCGAGTACGTAGGCTAAGCCGTTTAGCCATTCCACTCAATAAAGCAAAGACGTTTAAACTCTTACAAAGTACTCCTTAATGTAATAACCTCTACATTCAATTTACGGAGTGTCCACGCTTGGTCGAGCAAATATAATAAACTTTTGTACTTCATACACTAAAATGAACTACAGAAATGAGCTGTCAACAAAATTAAACCGCAGTGCTTACATAGAAGTTATAACTAACAAAATTAATAATAAATCCATCCATACTAATATTATATTATAGCCTCGATAGCTCAACGGTTGAGGAGCGGACTGAATTCCGAAAGGTTGGCGGATCAAACCCCACCCGTTGCGCTATTGTCGTACCCACTCCTGGCACAAGCTTTACGCTTAATTGGAGGGGAAAGCCATGCTAAGCACGTCTAATATTCTTTTTAAAAAAAATGCGAAAGTGTGTCTGTCTGTCTGTCTGCTACCTTTTCACGGCCTAACAGTTTAACCGATTTAACAAAATTTGGTACACGGTTAGCTTATGTCCAATAGGGACAGAAATAGGCTACTTTTTATCCCGGATAATCAAAGAGTTCCCACGGGATTTTTAAATCCACGCGTACGAAGTCGCGGGCATCCTCTAGTATTTAATAAAAGACATGATTTCAAAGTTCCAAAAACCTATATCCACGTTTCTATATAGAAGGTGTAACCAGAAGCTAGCAAAAACTTATCGTTATCATTATACTACCCAAACACAATCCACTGCCACTAACCATTTGCCTTATTTTGTAGTTTTAGTGATTAAGTATTTTTCAAACCCGCAATATAATAGCGTGCAAAACTCGGGTCAATACCCCGCCTGCGATGCGGAATTGACCTATTTACGTAACGTTCGTTGACCTCTAGCGTCAATCAGATTTTTGTTTGCAATATATATATTGTGAAATTTTAAAAAATACAGGATTTTCATAAAGTTTTTCACGTATTTTAAGGTACCTTATCAGTATTCATTAATTTTATCAGCTGTCTTTCCTTTTTGCTAGCGTGCTGGTCACACCTTGTATAAGGTCGCGGTCATCGGCCAGTATTATAAGTATGTATAACTTGACAAACAAGTCTTGTTAATTATATCATAAACATTTATGTCGTTATGTCGTTCCTCTCCAAAATATTCCCAAATATGTCGGCGATGTTAGCGAAAAAAGTTGACTTCGTAAATTGTATGTCATTAAAACAAGGTATTCCCGACCGCATGAGGCAAACACGCCGGGGCTGAGACCCTCTCAATCCCTCCCCAGCTGCGTTCCCGGGACCTCCATTGAAACGCAAACGAATGTGACAAAAAAGGTACGTTTTATGTCCCTTGTTATGTACTAACTCTGAGTGGCCTGTTTCATTAATGGAACGACCACTGCAAAGTTACCAAGAACGCGCAATGTATATAAATATTATTAATTTATTTCCATTGCGCGTTGTTGGTCCTTTATTTGACCAAAATACCAAAAAAAACCCTGGTCAAGGTCGAGTCGGACTCGCATACGAAGGATTCCTTACCATCGCACAAGATAATATCACTACATAATAATATGTACTCATTTGATACATTTCTGATTTGATCAAGTAGAGGAACTCCAAGTATAGCTTTCTCCATCAAGATTGTCTGAGGATTCTTAAGAGGCCTAGGATTTTTTTTTCTTAATGGTAAAAAAATTTACTAGTAACTATGAGATTTTTCATCCAGAACTATTAAATTAATAAGTATAATTAATAATAACATAATTAAAATACTTTAATTTTTAAACTCGCGGCTATTACAAGCAGAAAAGCTTGCGTATAATTTGAATTGTAAAGCAAGCCTCTTAGAACACCGCTAGCAACTATTGAGGCAATATAACCCGAGGGCTTAAGGTCCCCCTTGAAGAGAACATTGAATATTTCATTATTACACGAGTTACGGCACGAAAGTGCTCTTTTAAGACCTCACCTTTGAATCTATTTGAATATATTATTATTTTCAGGAAACGGAAGTTTGTGTCTTAAGAAAACTGGCTGAATCGTGGCGAGATGATTTGATAAGAACATAGCATAATTTATATTAACAAATTTAATTATGTAAAATGGACAATGCCCGCGACTTCCTCTGCAATATTTCTGCTATTTTTCTAAAGTCCCGAGGCAACTTTTCAATATTTCGTGACCAAACATATCCTGTGTCTTCCCCAGTATTCAAACTACCTTTGTACTTTGATATACTTGATAAAAAGTCGGGTGGGTTCAAACAGACCGTATTAAACTCCGTTTGTAAGGACAGCGCTCCGAATAAAAGTTATATACTTACTAGCCGATATGCCCGCGACTTCGCCCGCGTGGATTTAGGTTTTTCGAAATCCCGTGGGAACTCTTTGATTTTCCGGGATAAAAAGTAGCCTATGTGCTAATCCAGGATATTATCTATCTCCATTCCAAACAGCCAAATCCGTCCAGTAGTTTTTGCGTGAAGGAGTAACAAACATACACACACACACACACACACACACACATATACAAACTTTCGCCTTTATAATATTAGTGTGATTCCGAACTAGATGATGCCAGCAACTTCGACCACGTAGATTTAGCTTGTCAAAAATCCCGCGGGAACTCTTTAATTTTCCGGGATAAAAAGTAGCCTATTTCATTCTCGAGGTATTTAAATATATCTATCCAAAAAATTCACGTCGATCCGGCAATATGAAGGGACAAACAAACACACTTTCGCATTTATAATATGGGTAGTAGGTAATATTTCTATGCGTAGGTATTTAGCATGAAGAATAGGTACAACGCTGAGATGGAGAGAGAATCAACAAAATGAAATTGCCATTTCCCTAGCAAATGCAATGGAAGTTTAAGAAAACATTTAAATAGATTCCTCTCACGTCCGAAGAGTGTGCTTAGTTGGATGTCACTCTGCAACGTCCATATGTCGTCGCTTTCTTATTTACCTACTCGCTATAAATCAAATAGCAAGGCATAATGGTTTGGATTCAATAGCTCAATGGGAAAATGGGACTTGTATCCAATGGAAAGAAAGAAGCATAATATAATCATCAATGGAGTTGTTGATAAAACACTCATACTGTAATGTGTACCTAAGCATTTTTTGTCTGGAATGTGATCCACCACAATTAGATAATGACAATAGGAATACCTAGATACCTAGTTATGAAGAAGTACCTAAGTGATAGGTTACGACATCAGTCTCCTAGTCGAGATTGCTCATTTTTATCTCGGTGTCGGGACCTCTAACTTTTTATCCGACTTAAAAAAAGAAGGAGGTTCTCAATTCGACTGTATATTTTGATAATACTTTTTCTGTTTGGTAGGTCATACTTCAGTGGTGGTCCCATTTTAGTTTGGTGAAGATCTGATGAATATCTTCGGAGATATAGAGCAGAACTCTTCAATGGATAAGAGTAAGTGGCGATTAGTCTAGTTAGCTTAGTAAACAGTAGATTTTTAACCATGCCTGGTTAAAAAGCAATATTTTAATAAAAAGTTTCTGCTCCATACGTCATCACAAGATGGACACACTCATTGAAGACCCTACTCTTAAGGTATCGACGATTCGAAGACCTGACGTAGCTTTGAAAATGTTGCCCAGCCCAGCTGAATTCTTCAATCAGCCTGTTGGTTCTATATACGTTCTAACTGTTTACAAATTCATTTCTAGGAAAATCTTTTCTCGTTTCTGTCTTTCAATACGTCTGAAAAAAGCTTCATTGCGCTGTGAATGCTTACTCGAGCGTGGAGAGAAATGTGCAGTGTGGGGACACAATCAGCTGCACCAACGTTTACAATGCGGACCGAGGCATCTTTCGCTGCGGAAAAATTGTTTCACGTAAAATTGAAAGATTTCAGATTGTAAATCGAGGAAATTCACTTGCTTGTGCTAACATAAATATTGCCGTGGTATTTATTTATTAATGAAATTTATGAAAATTAAACGCATTTCTTTTTCTTTTTTAAATAATAAAGCTGAGATATTCCATTATGGCCCGTTATTAAAAGTGCAGAGATGCGCACCAAAATTCAATATTCAAAATATTTTTACTCAATTAAACTTGCACAAATACTTTTGAATAAGTGCATCTACCACTGGTTTGGAATGCCTTTTCTACCGAGAAGAGCCAGGCGCAAGACCTACTCTTACAAGTTGGTGCTTGGTGGCCATTACCTCGATAGACTTTAGCTGGTGGAGAATAAACCACAACAAGCGCCAGTAACAACTGTACAAAGTTTCAATTGAATCAGATGATCAATGCGCGAACATATTCGTATAACAATATGAACAAACAACATTAATTTTTATTACGACTCTCAAACCACGGTATAGTGCCAAATTTTTTTACCAAAAGATAAGATATAAAATTATTACTATGCCTGTCATGGGCACGCAGTGGTCAATAAATTTTTTTATTTTGAAATTAAACTGAACTTTTTAAATTATTTTTTATTAAATTGAACACAACATCGAAGTGTGTTGCATGACGTAAAATTCCAGAAAGTGTGTTGGTTTGTCTTCTAATAGAATTACAATAAAACACAATAATGCTCCTCCTGAAAAGTAGGTCTTTTGCAACAGTGTCGTTATTCGTAGGACACGACTCTTTGTGTTCGAGTCCGGCTCGCACTTGACGGTTTTTAGGGTGCCGTACTTCAAAAGGAAAAACTAAACCCTTATAGGATCACTTGGTTGTCTGTCTGTCTGTCTGTCACTCAAGAAAAATTATAGGGTACTTCCAATTGACCTAGAATCATGTTTGGCAGGTAGATAGGTCTTATAGCGAAAGTATAGGAAAAAATCCAAAAACTGTGAATTTGTGGTAACATCACAAAAAAAAATGTGTTCACAAACGTGAAGCTTACTAAATCATATTATACATAGAAGTAGATGGCGCTGTCCGTTTTAACTTGCAGAGTTGCACATATAAGTGTTAAAATATTTTATATGATGGTACGGAATCCAGCCCGACTCGCATTTTACGACTCTTTTTAATCAATACCTAAAGATAATTTAGGTACTTTGTACTAGGCATTTATTTGTTCTGAGCTGGCATAAGCTCTCTCAAACCACTGCAGAAACCAAAAATTGTACAAAAATAGAATTTAAGATAAGATATAAAATCATGTCTGTGGTGGGCATGCAGTGGTCAGTAAATTGGAGGCAAGGTGTAAACACGTTATCGGAGTGCTGCGTCGCGCTGGAGCGCCGCCAGGAGCTCATTATCTAACGCGCGAACAACCGAGTGACAATTACTGTGCAATTACTTACCTACACAGATCTAGATTGCGCCTAGGTTCAATCCAAACTAATATTATAAATGCGAAAGTATGTCTGTCTGTCTGTTAAGAAACTATAGGGTACTTCCTATTGACCTAGAATCATGAAATTTAGCAGGTAGGCAGGTCTTGTAGCAGAAGTATAGGAAAAAAATACAAAAACCGTGAATTTGTGGTTACATCACAAAAAAATGTGTTCACGAAAAAGTTAATTTACTAAATCATATTATATAGATGGCGCTGTTGTAATTAACTCTCAGTGTTGCAAATAAAAATGTTAAAATATGTTGTACAATGGTACGGAACCCTTCTTGTGCGAGTCCCACTAGCACTTGACCGGTTTTTCCGCTGAAAATCAATGAATTTCAAATCATCATATGGTTTTCTACAAACGAAACGTTAACGCACGCGGACGAGGTCATGGAAAATAAGTAAGATTTTTTTTTAAACTAACTCAGCAATAAACATTCACGTATAGAAAATCTGGTTTATAGAAAAATCTTGTGTAAAAGCGACGATCACTACAACATGCCACGCACATTTATTTCAATGTGTAAAATGGTGGAAATACAAAATGTAGAGACGTTTAAATGCAGTAGTTTCGATAAAACCGGTTAAGTGCGAGTTGGACTCGCACCAAAGGGTTCCGCACCATCGTAAAAGAAATAACACTTTTTTTTTTATGGTGACCATTTTGAAATTTTTGTTATTATTCGTTGTTATAGCAGCAATAGAAATAGGTAGGTACACATTCTGTGAAGATTTCAACTCTCTAGCTATTACGGTTGACGAGATACAGCCCGCTGAGACAGACGGACGGACGGACAGCGGAGTCCTAGTAATAGGGTCCCGTTGATACCTTCGGGTACGGAACTCTGATAAAACGGCGAATGTAAAACATTTTTTCAGTTAAAACATAGACACTTTGAATATAAAAGCACCTTTTGTGTAAGAAAAATAGTGCCCATTCTTCCCCGTAAGCTCTCCGAATCGCTGACTATTTTTCAGTCCCAACACGGATAAGATTTTGCTAGGTTTCCAAGTTTCTCCTCTTTATGTAGTAAAATGTTTATATTTATCTTTTTACCCGACTACGGCAAAGCCAAAAGGAAGGGTTATGATTTTAGCACATTATGTATGAATGTTGGTTTGTATTTATGTATGTATGAATGTTATGTATGTATGTGTATATGTATGTAGGTTTGTATTTATGTGTGATCAACCGTAGCTCCTTAACTACTGAGCCGATTTTAATGAACGAGGTGTCAATCGATTCGTAATTATACATAATTATAAAAAAATTGACCTCACGGATGGTACATCCAAAAAAGTGGCGAGGGGGTCTCCAATTTTTTTTTTCCGATCCGTTGCTCCGTCGGAGCCAGATTAAAGGACATACCAACAAACAATTAAACATACTTTTGTATTTATAATACTAGCTGAAGCCCGCAACTTCAGCCGCGTGGATTTCATCGTATTGAAGGATAAATCAACAAAGTTCCGTATCTTTCGTATGGATAGTAGGTAATAATACGGGTGGTGATTATATGGGTAGTGGAGACATATTGTGGTGTCCTTTCGCTTTCCCACAATGTGTTTTACTTTTAAACTTTAATCTGGTTAAGGTAGGTATAGTTTTGTATTACGAACACCTATTTCAAAGGCCGTTTGCTGTGGTTTCCATAATCATGATAGTCAGTGCTCGCTGGAAATACGAGTGGCCCCAAAACACGAGTGGCTCCAAAATACTAGTGGCTCCAAATGTTAACGGCCTACGTGATTACTGTGCGATGCTTTGGAACAAACATTGAAAGCGTGGTTCGAAATAATGGCTGATTCACATGATGCTAGTAGCATTCCAGTTCAGAGTTTTAATCAAGCGGTTCTAGCTAATGTATAGAATAGAATAGAATAGAATAGATTTTTACTCAGCTAAACTTTTACAAGTGCTTTTGAATCGTCAAATAATTTACCACTGGTTCGGAATGCCGTTCCTACCGAGAACAACCAGCAAGAAACTCGGCGGCAGCTCTTAAACAGTGGTTAATTCTAGTACAGTAAACTTCGGCGTTATTCCTAAAACAATAATTATGAGCGTAATAAACTGACACACTTTCGCATTTTTAATACTAGTAGGCAGGGATACTGCACCTCCTCATTCTTTTGAACTTACCAGACATGACTCTCTCAATGTTTTAAAAACTAGGCGTGTATTTAGGTTTATCTGCGGAAATTCTTTGGTTTCCCAGGATACTTTTGTCCCTCTCCGGGATTCAAGTGTTCTGTAATAAATTTCGTCAGAATCATTTAAACTGATGGGTTGTGAAACGGTAACAGACAGACAGACATAGAATTTTCTTATTTATAGACATTGGAACAGATTAATATGGATGAGATCTATAGTGAGCTTAATAGGTAAATGCTGAGGTACAATCACAGTTCATGGGTGGTTTAACAGACAGGTTTTACAGACAAGAGTGTTAGCCTAGTGAATAAGACGTTGGTCTTCTAATCGGAGGGTCCAGGGTTCTATCCTAGATACGCACCTCTAACTTTTCGGAGTTCTGTGCGTTTAAGCAATTAATTTCACTTGCTTTCACTGTGAAGGAAAACATGACGAGGAAACCTGTATTCCTGAGAATCCTACATGATCTTGATTCGCACTTGACCAGCGTGATAGGCTATAGCCAAACTGTTCTCCTTTCCATAGGAGACCCGTGTTCAGTGAGCCGGCATTGGGTGATGATGAGGATTAGTTACAAGATATGCCTTCCTTGCTGGATCCAGCTTCTGGAACGATATGAACCTCCCATTATTACAGTAGGTAATTGCGTAAAACGAACCTCATAATACACCGACCGCAAAATCGCTGCGCCATTTAGAACCGGTTAATCCGTTCATAATATCGAGCAATAACTAGTGATTGGTTTGCGAACTTAAAACTATTTAACCGACTTCGGTTATTGAAACCGGTCAAGTGCGAGTCGGACTCGCAGACGAAGGGTTCCGTACTATCGTACAAGAAATGATACCTTTTTTTGTGATGTAACCACAAATTCACGGTTTTTAGATTTTTCTCTTTACTTGTTCCTAAGTCAGTGTTACTTGCCAAATTTCATGATTCTAGGTCAACAGGAAGTACCTACTCTATGGTTATAATTTCCATGACGGGTCTTTCACAGACACGATAGACAGACAGACAACGAAGTAGCCTATAAGGATTCCATTTTCCTCTAAAGATTCAGAACCCAATCAAAAATTATCAATTCAACCTGTAAGTACCGTCTATGTAGGTAAATTCGCAATTTTTTTGCTTCTGGCTTGACTGATTTGAATATGGTCATTTATTGTAATTTTTTATTCCCACTAATTTCAAGTTGAAGAGCTGGATAGCTATTTTCAAAGCCGTCGTCGTCATTGTCAACCAATAGCATCCACTGCTAGACAGGGGTTTCAACAATCCACACGCATCATCATCCATACAGTCTTGTATCGCTCGAATCCAGCGGCTCCGTGCGAATCTTTTGCGAAAATAGCACAGATTAATAGATGCACTGAGCGATTTGTAATCTTAGTAATATTTTCATTGGTGTCCATTTTTAGGCACCGCGAGTCAAAATCGGTAGGGCGCACTGATATAATTTAATATCATGATCCAACCTATTTCCAGGCCACTACTGAGCACGGGTGTCTTCTCAGAGTGAGAAGGGTTCGGGCCATAGTCTGCCACGCTGGTCCAATGAGGATTGGCAGACTTCACACACCTTTGAGTACATGGAGAACTCTCAAGCATGCAGGTTCCCAAACGATGTTTTCCTTCATCGTTAAAGCAAATGATATTTAATTGCTTAGTACGCACATAACTGAAAAGTTAGAGGTCTGTGCCCGGGATCGACCCCCGACTTCCAATAAGGAACCGAACGTTCTAACCACTAGGCTATCACAGGTTTTTCTATGAATTCAATATAATAAATTAAAATGAAACGTTTGAGGTTGAAGTTGGCGAGCCCAAACGTCGGAAACAAAAGGCACTCAGATCCTAACTTTGAATGAAAACAATCGCCCTTCTTAAAACTTGGCCTCGACAGTAACCAAAATGCTCCAAACTCGGCAGATACTGAAGTTATTTCAGTAAACAAACGATGAAATAATTTCATTATAACCTGCTAAATTGGGATGCTCGTTCATTGACCTACTTCCGGTGAACATTTATCTTTCACTTTCAGACTGGCTTCCGATTGACTACGGTTTCATATTGGGATTAGTTAGGTGTCTCTCTGAGGTATATACGAATCCAAAATTAGGTAAGCCGCTGGAGAACCAAAGTCAGCAACAATGAACGTATCCTAGAGGTTTACAAGGCTGAAATGGCAATGGGCAGCTCATATTATGTGACAGAATCGATGTTCAAAGTAACTGACACAGCCCAGCAGATTATCAAGCTGAAGGCAGTTGGCAAGCCATGTCTGTCGCAGACCGTTGGGGCAGACGCATAGAGTTAAAACCGCTTACCAGAAAAGTCAATGTCACATTGTCATCGTATGGTTGATTGGTAGTGGTGTGTGTGTGTGTATGTGTGTGTGTGTATGGTACCTTAGGCTGCATCATCACTTGCCAGCAGGTTTGATTGCAGCCAAGCTCTTGTCTATAAATTAAAAAAGTGAAAAGGCAGACAATCATTAACATACGAGTATGCTAATA
Organism: Maniola jurtina; assembly: GCF_905333055.1. Lineage (NCBI taxonomy): Eukaryota > Metazoa > Arthropoda > Insecta > Lepidoptera > Nymphalidae > Maniola > Maniola jurtina. The sequence continues at coordinate 14,426,387 of NC_060039.1, forward strand.
TAAGATGATACGCAATACATTATAATATGTATTGCTTTTAGAATATAATAGAAGAGGATAGAATAAATTTTTATTTAAGTAAACCTTCCTATTGAGAAGAACCAGCAAAAAACTTAATTTTTTCCGTTATAGACTATCAAATTCAACACATGACCTCTTCAATTATTTATTATTAGAGGATGCCCGCGACTTCGTCCGCGTGGATTTAGGTTTTTAAAGATCCCGTGGGAACTGTTTGATTTTCCGGGATAAAATGCCTATGGCAATTACAGGGACGCAATTTACCTCGGTACCAAATTTCGTCAGAATCGGTTAAACTGTTGGGCCGTGAAAAGGTAGCAGACAGACAGACACACTTTCGCATTTATAACATTAAGTATGGATTTTTGACACCGACATAAATAGAACGTCAATAGTCTATTTCGAGATTATTCACCTAGTCGTGTTGTATATTCTGTATGCAAAGCCAAGAATTATGTATGTATTTGCTATACCGGAGCCTCTTCACCGATCGCGTCTTATCGAATATTCATGCGAATTCGCTGTCCTGGCGGAGGTGTCAACACCAGCCATATCATTTAAGATGTATTGAGCTCGGAGAGTGCAATACCGACTATTCCTCTTTCTCTTGATGACTAGCTTCGTCCGCGTGGACTTCACAAAATGTATCAAACCCCTACTTTACCCCTTTAGGGGTTGAATTATCAAAAATTGACATAAATCCTTTCTTAGCGGATGTCTACGTTATAATAGCTATCTGCGTGCCAAACAGCCCGATCCGTCCAGCAGGTACATTAAGCTGTGCGTTGATAGAGCTTCAGTTAGTTTTTCCTTTTACACTTATTAACCCCCGACCCAAAAGAGGGGTTTTATAATGACGTGTGTATCTGTCTGTAACATCGTAGCTCTTAAACTAATGAACCGATATAAATTTGTTTTTTTTTTTGTTTGAAAGGTGACTTGATCGAGAATGTTTTTAGCTACAATCCAAGAAAATCGGTTCAGCCGTTTGAAAGTTATCAGCTTTTTTCTAGTTACTGTAACCTTCACTTGTCGGGGATGTTATTTAATTTACACTTGTTCAGATCCTTGATTGGTTGGACGCAACATCATTTTGAAACACTAAATTGCTTGGTCGCATATTTTTGCCAGTAGGATGGTAACTAACCACAGCCGAAGTCTCTCATTAGACCTACTAACTTAACTTTCCTAAAAAGTGAATTGGGGACAGAATATCATTGACTTTTAGCTATACCTACTCACTAGTCCTACTAATATTATAAACGCGAAAGTTTGTATGTATGTTACTGGATATGTACCTACCTATGTATGTTTGCTGAAATTTGGAATAGAGGTAGATAATACTCTGGATTAACACATAGGCTACTTTTAGTCCGGAAAATCAATGAGTTTCCACGGGATTTTTAAAAACCTATATCCACGGGAACGAAAGCAGAATCGGCATCAGCTAGTACAGAAATAATTTCAAAGCAAATTGAACTGTACGGCTATGCCAAAAACGTATGTTTTAACCATAAGCTCAGTTCTGTGGTTTACTTTTTTACCATTTCTATGCCTATTCTGCATTCTGTGTTTCACCCAAATCCCTCGTTAGGTATCCTCGTACCTCCCTAGTGAAAAGGCATCCAATTAACTGCGGTGATATGCTTACGGGTCTGCACAATTACGTACTAATATACATATACCACATTATGTTATGATCATAATAATTGGAATCGATCTCAACAGTTTGTCATAATTATTTCCAAAACCACACAACTGCCACATCATACTTTGTTGTGGTCTGTATCGAAATAGTGTATTATTGGAAATTTTAGTAGCTGTGACATCACACTATCACACTTATATTATAAAGGCGAAAGTTTGTATGTGTGTGTGTGTGTGTGTGTGTGTGTGTGTGTGTGTGTGTGTGTATGTTTGTTACTCCTTCACGCAAAAACCACTGGACGGATTTGGCTGAAATTCAGAATGTAGATAGATAATATCCTAGATTAGCACATAGGCTACTTTTTATCCCGGAAAATCAAAGAGTTCCCACGGGATTTTTGAAAAACCTATACACGCGAACGAAGTCGCGGGCATCAGCTAGTACTTAATAAAATTATTATTATGACGTAGGCAGGTACAGTCAGCCACAAAGCCAAGTTTGCACCCGTCCATAGTCGCTTGTACCTAGCAAACCTAGCTTTGTTGCTGACTGTACTCACTTGTAAGTACCACACACTGTACTTGAACTTTTTTTTTATTGATACAAGTTAGCCCTTGACTGTTATCTCACCTGGTGGTAAGTGATGATGCAGTCTAAGGTGGAAGCCGGCTAACCTGGAAGGGGTATGGCAGTTTTCATTAAACCCATACTCCTTTGGTTTCTACACGGCATCGTACCAGAACGCTAAATTGCTTGGCGGCACGTCTTTGCCGGTAGGGTAGTAACTAGCTACGGCTGAAGTCTCCAACCAGACCAGACCAGAAATTTAGAAATTATGAAATTCCAAACCCCTGTCGAGAATCGAACCCGGGATTTCCCACGAATAAGACCACAGCGCTTACCACTGCGCCAGAGAGGTCGTCGATATCGGACTGGGACTGCTTAAATGTTGTCGAAATAAAACCAAAAAAAAAAAAACTAAAATCCAAGTAGGTAAACAACTTTCCTTCCAATTTTAATATGGGTACTTTCAAGTCAAGAGTGAATAGGCATCTTCTAGGCAAGCACTCGCCAGAAAGTTAGCAGCCAAGCGTTAGTCAGCCTAAATTAAAAAAAAAAGTATTATTACAAAAAGTAAATTATTATAAGTACATTATTTATTTATTTATTTATTAGGACACCAGAAAATTATAATATCAATACATTCTTAAATCTATATATATACACACACACACACGTTATTAGATACATAACTTATTAATTAGGTGTCACAACTTGTGCCAAGAGAAATTAAAAAATTATAATTATTAAACAATAAAAAAGTTTGCAATGTACAAAAATGTCTTAAATTATAATAAAAATACTAATTAGTCATAATTAATAAAGAAAAAGAAAAAAAGGTATAAGTAGGTAATATGACATATTAGAACATTTGAATCCATTATCACTAGGTAGAGAAATCTTAGGCTTCGTTTATACAGATGTGGCGAGTGGCGAAGGCATACCTCGAACACATTCATAATATACATTATAATAGTATGTCTATCACCATACTAATTCATTTTTTAAATAATAACATGTTACTTATAATAATAAATTTTCTTAAAAATATATAAAAAAATGAAAAAATAAATGTTAATAAACAATTTAGTTTTTATCGTATTTAGTGTTAATTTAATCTAAGTATAGAATTTATCGTAAATGAAATGGACGAAAATTTTAGAAGAAACACACAAAATATCGCCTAGATTAGTCAGCAAATGTATGGCAATTTCTCTAGAACTCGAGCACTTTGGATAGGATACGTTTTGGATGAGAAAAATCGTCTCTATTATTTCTGTGAGCAGTTTGCATTGCTTGATATTTTTCTAAGGTCAGGAATAAATCCTTGAATTCCGCGTGCAGAAAAAACTTGCCTCTACCTCGAATGAGCAGTAGTAGTAGTAATGAGCCTATTGGTAATATAAGTAACTAGAATTGAGATTATTATCAGGAACTAGATTGAAAACTTAATTAAAATCGGTTCATTAGTTTAAGAGCTACGATGCCACAGACAGATACACGGATACACAGATACACACGTCAAACTTATAACATCCCTCTTTTTGGGTCGGGTGTAAAAAAAGGCGCACAAGACGACATCAAACGAGTCGTCGGAAGTCGGCGGTGCAAAAAGTATATTTTTAACTAGCCGATGCCCGCGACTTCGCCCGCGTGGATTTAGGTTTTTCGAAATCCCGTGGGAACCCCTTTGATTTTCCGGGATAAAAAGTAGCCTATGTGCTAATCCAGGACATTATCTACCTCCATTCCAAATTTCAGCCAAATCCGTCCAGTAGTTTTTGCGTGAAGGAGTAACAAACATACACACACACACACACACACACACACACACACACACACACACACACACACACACACACACACACACACACACACACACACACACACATACAAACTTTCGCCTTTATAATATTAGTGTGATATTAGTGTGATGTGATCTGAATTTTATACTAGAAAGATTTTTACCTAAAATCAATGAAATGGGAATCACATAAAGGTTATTTACCTCTAATAATAAAAATAGGATAAAAAGGAGAATTTTTAACGGTAATGAAAATTTAAGCAACGTCGATGTTGTGACATGATTTCCAAAATGTATATTCCTTTTATCATTCGACACAAAAGTCACAAATAGTAGGAATTGGAGGTGAATTCTCAGTGAAGCAGATAACGGGTCCCTCTTCCCTCACACCTCGTCGCGAGGCGCCGTCACTTCCGAACACGTCAAATGTTCCTGCATTTGATAACGTTCGTGTGATACGCGACATATAAAAGGGTTAGTGGTCGATTTGCGTCAAATGTAATACAAAATATATAATATATTCTCTATCTGAGCTGCCCAACTTTGCTCGAGTGGAGTGTTCGGAAATCAGTGAGACGGTAGAATTTTCAAAACTTCAACAAGACGGATTTTCACACAAACTTAAATCCCCTATTTAACCCCCTTGAGAGGTGAAAATTACAAAAATCCTTTCAAATTGAGCACCTACGTCATAAAAGAAACCTGTTGTCAAAATTTCAGATTTCTAACTCCAGTGGTTTAGGCTGTGCTTCGATAGCCAATCAGTCGATTAGTTTTTTATAGGTATGTAAGTAGGTAGGTACGTATAGATTACCACTTCATCCGCGTGGATTTGGTTTTTAAAAAGCCTTCAGGAGCTCTCTGATTTTTCAGGATAAAACCATCCCATGTTCTTCTGCGGAATGCCAATTTTGTTAAATCACTTAAAAATCTTTAAGAGGGCTCTCTCCGTCACTCGTTTCATACAATCGTAGTTCCAATTTCATTTGAATATTAAGCAACCAAAGTCCATGAAATTTTGCAGATATACTCTAGAAACTAATATCTATGTCTGTAGTTTTCCAGATTTCTGTTAAAATATTCGGTTTCAAAGTTACGCGGTCTTAAAAATTTTCATACAAATCTTTGAGCCCCTGTAATTTTAAAACTACATAATATTTCTAGAAAAATCTAAAACACCACAGACACAGATATTAGTTTCTAGAATATGTCTGCAAAATTTCATGGACTTTGGTTGCTTAATATTCAAATTAAATTGGAACTACGATTGTATGAAGCGAGTGACGGAGAGAGCCCTGTTAAGCGTTTCTCCGAATTGGAAAAGAAGATTTCTGCAATTATGTGAAGAATTATGTGTTAAGTCGGTGAAGGAAAGTATAGTTGGTAACAAGGTTCCTTATTCAATCGACTACAAATCCCGCTGCTCGCTAGGAATCCTAACTGTTATGATCTGATAGCTAGTGCGGAACACTACAATTTATACGGAAGCACCCATTATCTTTTATAGTTCCTCGTTCGATGGCGATTGCGCGGGAAATTATGGTTTATTCGGGGAAATTATTTTTGATGCCAGACTTCACGGCTATGAAGCACCTATCGGAAATTGGGTAAGTAATGCTTCGATAGTACTATCATAAAATTGTTATCGTTTGTCTTTTTCTTTCTCAGAATACATTCATACATAATAATAATATACAAACATGGCACTCTCAACTGAACTAATCCTAATGAAGTAAGTAGATACTCCACAGGAAATAATGAACATTATTGCCTCGCTGAAGGACGCATGACAACATTATGCAAACTAGATGACAGCCAACGTGTACTGATTGTACGAGCGTTTGATGAAAATGAAAAGCGAGTCTGTTCTGTAAATATCAGGAAACGCTAACGAAGGTCAGGTTTCGTCGTCAGGTCGTGACACCAGGGCTCTGCCTGAAAATCAACGCTGCAGTAGTCAAGTACTAGCATTACTTATGTGGCATTATTTGACTACCTCCCTGGCGCAGTGATAAGCGCTGTGGTCTTATTATTGGGAGGTCCCGGGTTCGATTTCCGGCAGGGTTTGGAATTGTATAATTTCTAAATTACAAGTATGATCTAGTGGGAGGCTTCAGCCGAGGATAGTTACCACCCTACCGGCAGAAGTTGTCCTGAAATCGAAAAGTTCCAACGGGATTCTTGAAAATCGAAATCCGCACGGGCTAAGTCGCGGGCATCAACTAGGTGTCTATTGGAATACAAAGCTCCGTTTCTGCTAAAACGAACAATTTCTCAGTTGTAAGCGCAAATAGCTGTATTATACGTTCATTTTATATTGTAAATGTCCCTCCATTTGTTACACTACACTGCATATTTCCCTAGAGTAGCCATTCCATTTCTGTTTGCACTGAATCTGTGCGAAATTTGATTATAATCATCGTCACAACCCATTGACGGCCCACTACTGAGAACGAATCTTCTTTTGAAGAGTTTAGGTAAGCTATAGACCACCACGCTAGCCAAGTGCGAATTGGCATACTTCACACACCTTTGAGAACATTACAGAGAACTCTCAGGCATGCAGACGATGTTATTCTTCACTTTTCGTATCAAAAAACTGGTCAAGTGCGAGTTGGATTCGCAAACGAAGGGTTCCGTACCATCGTACAAGAAATAACACTTTAAATCTTTTTGTGATGTAACCACATGGTGTTCAGATTTTTACCTTCACCTGTGCTGTAAGATATTGCTACCTGCCATGATTCGAGGTCAACGGGAAGTACTAGGTACCCTATCTACAGGTTTTGATATCTTTGGCGACTCTTGACAGACATGACAGATATACAGACGGACAGCGAAGTGATCCTTAAGGGTTCCTCTTTACTGTGGAAACATGGAACCCTAAAAATCAAAACAATACCAAAGATCGTTTGGTCGGAAATCGTTTTTGTTTTTTGATAAGAGTGTACACCTACCTGCATACCTCTATAACAAAACAATTGAATAAAAGTACAATAGATTTTAATCAAATCCCGCAGTCTAGTCCGGCCTCTAAGGCTTAATGGCTCAGCATTGATATGCAAAGGTGAGCCAGGGTGACATCAATTTCCTTCGCAGGTCGCATATATGACACGATCGCCTCCCTTCTTTCACCCCCTATTCTTCCCTGTCCCCTACATACTTCACCCCTTATCATAGCAGAATTTTTTTCGAAGCGAGATCTTAAAACAGTCTTTAAGAGAGGTTATTTTGTAGTGCACTCCAAACACTCCTATAGTACGTGACAGGTTGAGATGACAATCGGCGTATGAGGCGAGGGGACGCCCCGCACATCCCGCACAGCCCTCGCTCTAACCCGCTGCGGGCGACGTTCCCACCCCGGTTGCCACCTCAAACAGTCACGCACTATAGGTTGGCTCTCATTTGTGCACTAACCAATCAAACACATTGGAATTTTTTAGATAGGTACGACCTCCAGCCCGCTGGACCGATGCCCTGAAGAAGGTGGCGGGAGCGGGTAGATGAGGAAAGCGAACGACCGTGTTTGGTGGCGGGCTCTTGGAAAGGCCTATGCCCAGCAGTGGATGCCTACAGGCTGATGGAATGGAGATAGGTATGCCTGGAGTATTTCAGATTCCGTTAAAATATTCAGTTTCAAAGTTACAACTCAAGGATTAAACATACAAATCTTTAACTGTATCTATGCCAAAACCACGTTAATCCGTTGCGGCATGATTGGACGACACACAAACAAACACACACACTTTCGCATTTATATAAATTCGGGTAGTGACATGGACATGTGAAGAAATCCTTGAATTAAGATTCGACGCAGTGTAAAGCGATGTTAGGTTAAAGGTAAACACACCTATAGACGTCCCGTCTATCAATGCAGGATCACACGGCTTTGTGAAGGTGAAAGGATCGCTTCACGTGAAAGAGCTCGCCGTCTTGCGATAACCTCCGGAGCATCGCACGAGGATTAAACGTTCAAAGCTCTTTCTTTTCACGTTCTACGGACTTTTGAAAGGCTTTATGTCTAACTACAGTGATTTTAGGACATAAAGTGCGGTTCATATCAAAGTGCAGATGGCGTGACGAGGTCATAGACACATTGGTCCAGACGTGTGTGTGTGTAATGATCAATCTTCACCAGCCCACTACACATACGTCGTGCATTGCACTTCCTTCCACGCTACTTCATGTACATAGGAAAAGTAAGCATCCAAACAACAAATGCCTTCTTCGAGAAACTCGAAATTTTTCCTATAGTTAGGCCTGATAAACCGTCAAATTGAAAATCAATTCACATTACCACACCAACTACAGGGGTTTATAGTGTAATCATATAGTAGCCCGCTGTATCGTAACACGGAGGCTTACGCGCAATTAATGCCAGTGACGTAATCCGACGGAGGGCGGCATAAATTGGAATAACATGACTCGGGACACATCGCTCGCAGCTTAAGGGAATCGCCCCAGATGCGTATAATGAACAAACATAATATAAGGGATGATTTCTGCTAGACTGAGCGCCCGAGCTGTGCCGTGTCCGAGATAAACAGTTCAGAAAATGTAAAGCCCTGCCGCCAAGCGATTAAGTACGTACGATACCATGTAGAAACCAAAGGGGTTTGGGTTTAGTAAAAACTGCCATACCCCGTCTATGTTAGCCCGCTTCCACCAGGTGAGATTGCAGTCAAGATCTAACTTGTATCTGCGTAAAAACAAAGTGAGATCACATCAGGCCGGGCCATGTCTTACGAGCCTCGTCTACGTTACGTTTCTTCCTTCATACAAAACTGCAATTCGTGTATCGTCGTCGCGTCGGACGCGTCTCGAACGTGGCACGGCTCGGGCCGGCACAGTCTAGCATGAATCATCCCTTATGCGCCCGACCAAATTTTGGCCACAGCAGCCTATAAAGAAGTAACCTTTCAATAAAAAATGTTTTCACCAGACAAATCAATTACAATATCTAAGAATTCTTGTAGGCAACATTACCTACTGCAAAAATCTCTGTATCGCATTTCAATTTGTTTACCAGTGTACGACTACATGCAACTCAGATAAGATGCGGAATTGCAAGATCCTACATTTGATACAGGCATGCCCATGCAGCATGCAGGTGCATGCGGGTAGCAGGCTGCGACCGCATTGCAATTTATTTTCAATCTTTGTATCGGCAACTTAATATGAAAACTTGGATATTTTATGATGAGTTTCCTGCATTCAATTCCTTCGTTTGACTTCGTACTTACCTTACAACTACATGAACATGAGTTTTGATTACTTATATCATACTAGCTTATGCCCGCGACTTCGTCCGCGTGGTCTACCAAATTAAACTCCTATTTTACCCCCTCAGGAGTTGCATTTCGAAATCCTTCTTAGATCCTTTCTTAGTGGATGTGTACGTCATACTATTATAGCTATGCTATGCCAGATTTGCTAACCCAAATAAAAAGATTTTTTTCAAACGGTAGTTAGATCTAATATCTAATTAATTAATTATTTATAATGTTTCTAATGAATGCAGGACTTTGCGGGACAGGATGACTTTAAATGCTTCTAACACGGTGGCACACCGCCACCTTCCTAACTCCGGGGAATACCTATCTATTTTTGCTCAGACCGGGGAATCGAACCCAGGATCTTATCAGCCATAGTTAAACAACATCATCATCATGATCAACCGATCAACCCATCGGCGGCTCACTACAGAGCACGGGTCTCCTCACAGAATACCTCCCCCACGCTGGCTAAGTGCAGATTGGCAGACTTCACACACCTTTGAGAATATTATGGAGAACTTTCAGGTGTAAAGGTTTCCTCACGACGTTTTCCTTCACCGTAGCAGTTGAATTACTAAACAGACAAGGAATAGGGTAGAAATACCTACATTGTAGCCTGCAAGGGGTCTTATCTCAAGTCAGCGGTTCACAGCGCAGTAGAAATACACGTATTCGTACCTAGTTTGAAACATTCGCAATTTACTTCACTGATACCGTACTTTGAGTACTTTAAACCGGAAAGTACTTTCTCAAAATTACATAGACGTCCCGGTTGCCTTACTAGACGTAGAGCTAGTAAGAAAATTAACGGGCTGCTTTATAAAGCTAAAAGTTTGTCGATGTAGATAAGTTTGATAAGCATCACTCAGAAAAGCAGGTAATATTTAATTACTTTTAACGAATTATTGGAATGTCCTCCCAAAACCTACCCGAGGAACACAAATCCAACGCGCAGAGGTTATTTGAGAGTTTTAATATAAAAAATTAATTACTGATCCGAATCTCAAAGGGAGACTAAACTCAAAATCTTCAAAAAAACATGCAACTTTACTCTTGTTAGCCTCCAGCAACAGATAGTATGACATCGGATGAGCCAAATACCGATTTTATAAAACTACCTTCATTAGATAAATAGATTATTTTATTTTATTTAGTCAATTCAAAACAATTTTTAAAAATAACCTTGCAGTTTGTTATACATAGCTTTGCTGTGGCGTGTATAAAAAATCTAATTTACGTAACCTCGTTCACTAATCAACAAACTGTAGTTTTGGAATTGAGCCATGTACTAGCCAGACTAGCCAAATTAGCGGGATAGTAAAACCTAAAAATCTAACCAATCTAACCAACCAGTAAACAAAATGAGTATTTATAATGTACTAAGTGATACCCGCGACATCATCCGCGTCCAAAACTCCAAATAACAAGCACCTCTTCGAGAAGTTCCAGAACCTCTTAGACCAGGAGTTGTGCTAGTTGAGTTCAAGCGTTCAAACTAACGCACTGAGGGTGAGGCATGGTACGGAACTATTAATTAAAACATCTCGCATCCTGTGTATATGAGAGAGCAGAGATTTGTAGGTTGAGGAGCTGAGGCAATAACCTCATATATTTTGAAGAACCCGTACAACAATAATATGTCATTCATACTTTCAATATTAATATTATAAATGCAAATGTGTCTGCCTGTCTACCTTTGCATGACAAGATTAACCGATTTTGACATTTGGCACAAAATTGAAGTTTGCCTTACGAAGACAATTATAAGGCTACTTTTATCTCGGAAAATCAAAGACTGACAGGACAAAGAAGTGATATGTAATAAGGGTCACTTCTTTTCTTTAGCAATATGGAACCCTAATAATGTACATATTTTTCAATTGATAATGGACAAAGAAGTGATATGTAATAAGGGTCACTTCTTTTCTTTAGCAATATGGAACCCTAATAATGTACATATTTTTCAATAACGGCTTTATTACACTGCATGAAGCCGCCAGCCAATTATAAAAAAGTCCTCCACAAAGCAAGAAAATTAAAATTAATAACTTATTATACCTCATTTGTAAACTTATTGTGAATTCTGTATGGATAACCAATTTGATCCAATACAAAATACGCTGAAATTACGAGCGGGCTTTCATTAATACATTTTCATACATAAAATATTATAACGAGTCTCTTTTACCGGCTCATTCATACGAAATCCTATTACAGTGTGCTTAGTATGAGTTTCACAACACACTGACGTTGATAGAATTCAAGCGTCATAACTTATCAGCGTAAAACTAAAATAGACCTCAGTTACGTTGCATTAAAACTCAACTTCGTCTATACGAGCCTCAATAGCTCAACCGGCAAAGACTGGACTGTAAACCGAAAGGTCAACGGTTCAACCCGCCCGTTGCACTATTGTCGTACCTACTCCTAGCACAAGCCTGACGCTTAATTGGAGAGGAAAGGGGAATATTAGTCATTTAACATGGCTAATATTCTTTTTTTTTTAAAAATAAATCTCTTCCACAAGTACTGTTTGAGCGCCTCGATGTGTTTTTAGCGCTCCATAGCGGCGATGTTTGTATCATTGACCGTTGGACAAGTACTGAATTTTTGACTTTAACCAAAGGGACTTTAGACCCATTTTACTCTGACATTAATATATTATTTGATCTCGAATCCTATCATCGTTGGGTTATAATATGTAAAATCTCATACTAAGCATTCAGAAACGATAATTTACTTTGACCGCTCTAAATCGAAAGGGCTTCCAAGCTCGTGCCAGAATAAAACGTGATTTCGACCAACTGTAGTCTTTGATTTCGACCAAGGGCGCGCGTCCCTGGTACAATGTCAAATCAGACGGACCACAATAAAAGAGGTCACGAATCAGGATCAATAAGACGTCAAAAAAACACTTTTGACTCGATGCGTTTGCGACATTCGACAAAAAATATTGGATTGGGACCGATTTTCGAATGTTTTTTTTTTAATGTAGTTTGGACCACACTTCAGCCAAGCAGGGCTCACTTCAAAATCCAAGCAAACAAAAGCTTACTTGTACTCAAAAAAAATCAAAGAAGGGTAGTATATAAATATATTTTTGCTGATGTGGTGTGATTGAAGTTGTGGCACGTCTGAAAGGATCCTAAGAGAATTTTGCGATGAAATAAGCTTAATTTATGTCAATACATTTTAGATTTAAGCTCTGTTTGGAAAGGGAATAATGGGTATTGAACTTTTAAACATTACGGAGAAAATGAAGGAAAATTATTATTCGGTACCTATTAATTTTTGCAAATGTATATTGTAGAGTCAACGTCTCCTGAAGATATTATACTTGTGTCGGAGTGAAACGTAGGTATAGCGTGTTTTAGAGATTCCGCAAGTCCCAACAGCAACTGCACGTAATTTTCCCTCAAAGGATGTAACATGCGCGAAGGCATCGTAACGAAGAGACAGACAGTTAGACCAACATTAATCCATACTAATATTATAAATGCGAAAGTGTGTCTGTCTGTCTGTCTGTCTGCTACCTTTTATAATATTAGTACGTATGGATGGATGAGAATGGATATTAGTATGGATGGGTAAGATGTGTGGTGTTGAGACATGGGGATACGTACTTATTGCCAACTTGATTTTCCTCAACGCCCGCCCTCGCGCTAGGGCGGACGGTGCTCATAGAATTCATAGTACTTGAAATTCTATAAATGTCGACCAAATTATACACTTAGACTCGAGAAGTACTTTTGAATACATTTTTCCGTTGAAAGAGTAGGTAACATCTGTTGCCGGATGTAACACTGTAAGGGGGTGTAAAATAGGGGTTTGAAATTTGTGCAGTCCACGCGGACGAAGTCGCGAGCATAAGCTAGTCTAAATAGAAAAAAGGGAAAACTGGCTGAGTCAACGCACAGCTCAAACTACTCGATGGATCGGGTTGTTTCGCATGCAGATAGTTATTATGACGTAGACATCCAGTAAGAAAGAATTTTTGAAAATTCAACTCCTAAAGGGGGTAAAATAGGGGTTTAAGATTCGTATAATCCACGCGGTTAAACTCGCTTGCATAAGCGTACCAATATAAAATTCACAGGCAACGTGTGTTGATCAAAGGGGAAAAAACAAAAAAACCTTTATTTTACTTTTTTATTTGACTTGTTTGTTGTAGCTACAGCCGTTTATACTTCGACGGGGAGCCATTAGCGACGACGAGAGCAAATATTTCTACATTACACGTAAATTATTGAGAGAAACGTACTCTTGCATGAATTTATGAGAAAATTAACGTAAATCCATACATTATATACCCTACTAACTTTCATACTAATACCTATTTTCTATAAGTGCAAAAGTGTGTCGGTCTGTTCGACTATCTGTTACCATTTCACGACCCATCCATTTAACAGATTTGGTATAGAGTAAAAATTGTAGTAAAATTGTATTTTCATTTCACTAGCTCGGAAAGCCTACCTTTTACCTAACTCTTTTCTTTGTGAGTATTAAAAAATGAAATTCGGAACGCATCCGAAAAAAGCTTTTTTCAAAATTTTCTTGTACAATTTGGTTTGTTTTCATCGTGATAGTGTGATGAAGCCTTGCTTAGCAAACAACTATTTTATTTTTTTCTAAACGTCACCGGCATCGGCAGTCTGCCTAGCATATCTGTGTATCTGTGTATCTGTCTGTGGCATCGTAGCTCCTAAACTAATGAACCGATTTTAATTTAGTTTTTTTTTTTTGTTTGTAAGGTGGCTTGATCGAGAGTGTTCTTAGCTATAATCCAAGAAAAACGGTTCATCCGTTTGAAAGTTATCAGATTTTTTCTAGTTCTTGTAACCTTCACTTGTCAGGGGTGTTATAAATTTTTAATTTACACTTGTACTATATTACATCAATTCATCCTGCAAGCGTCCTTGAGGGTCGATCTTTGTCAAAATTTGGACCAGACCCGCACCTATAGCACCATGATCTGGTGTGCGATCAGTTTATATCTGAATACTAAGCCGTCCCTGGTTAGTCCAGGGATCATTGGAGACCTAACGGTCATGTTTGGCGCACCGCCAGCACTCTCAGACGCGACTAGGTTTGGCTCCGCGCCATATTTACAACTCACTCTATGCCGTGTGCTCGTCTAACAATCTAATGACTAAGACGATCGATTGACCGTGTTTTCTTTTCATCTATCTATCTATACAAAATATAAAAACCCGCCAAGTGCGAGTCAGACTCGCGCACCGAGGGTTCCGTACTCGGGTATTTTTTCCAACATGTGCGCGATGAATCAAATACTCTTATGCATAAAAATAAATAAAAATCTGTTTTAGAAAGCATTTTTATATGATACCCCATTTGGTATTGTTATCTTACTTTGAAAATTGAATTAATTATAATTGGCAGACTTTTTTTTTTTGTGTGTTCCTTCCTTTTTTCCTCCAACATGGCGGTCGGAGACTGTTGTAGGTCGGTACTATAATGGCGTTTTTTTTGCTGTGGTTTATTTTTACTTGCTGCACCTATGTGCAGTTCGTTGGGGATTTTTAAATTATAACTAGCTACATCTTTTGTTTTTTTTTTGGCAGACTTTACAAACCTTTGAGGATATTATGGAGAATTACTCTCAAGCATACAGGTTTCCTCACGATGTTTTCCTTCCCCGCTAAAGCAAGTGAATTGCTTAATTCAAAAATACGGTGCGTGCCCTCGATCGAATTTCCAACCTCCCGATTAGGAAGCGGTCGTCATAACCACTAGGCCATCACGTACGATAACAGTAGGTAGTAATGGATATAATAGTTAGGCGTGATATTACGTGGCTTAATGCATTCATGGTTAACCATGTATCGCCTAACATGTAGCGAGGCGTGATTTGCATAATCAACACTGTGGCAGGGACAAAGAAACCGCCACGTTTGTCAAATACAAGCCTGCCTCGTAGACTGAAAGCCTTATACTGAGCGAGAGATGACGACAGCAATGGTCCCGGGTTCGATTCCTGTCAGAGGAAATTTGGAATTTTTTAATTTCTAAATTTCCTGTGGTCTAGTCTGGTGGAAGGCTTCCGCCGTGGCTAGATACCACCTTACAAAAAAAATTAAAATTCAAAATATTTTTATTCCATTAAACTTTTACAAATAGGTATTTACTACCGGCAAAGTCATGCCGCCAAGCGACAGCGTTTCTGAAAATCAAACCTAAAGCGTTCGAAGCTGCCAGGAAAGCCTTCGAATGGTTAATTATTACAATCCAACTTTTGCTATAAGTTAAACATGGCGTGACGCCAAAAGTTTGTACGCATGTTTGGGGTGTGGCTGGCCGCTGGCCAAGCGTGGTCAAATTGAATTGAAAGAACCCAAATTTATAACCGCATACGTAAAATTATGTAGTTCCAAAGTCACGTTAAAAACTACGACGAGTAATACGTTTGAAAGATATTAACAGGGCTCTCTCCGTCACTTACTCCATACAATCGTAGTCCCAATTTCATTTGAATATTAAGCAACCAAAGTCCATGAAATTTTGCAGACATATTCTAAAAACTAATATCTGTACCTGTGGTGTTTTAGATTTTTCTAAAAATATGTAGTTTTAAAATTACAGGGGCTCAAAGATTTGTATGTGAATTTTTAAGACCGCGTAACTTTGAAACCGAATATTTTAACGGAAATCTGGAAAACAACAGGCATAGACGATTCCATTGAGTATGATGGGTTAGTATTCCAATGAAAGATGAACTACGTTTGTATGGAGCGAGTGACGGAGAGACCTCTCTTAAAACTACCTTGTTAGAACAGCATTTAACGTGTGCCTTTTTAGGTTAAAGAACCTTTATTCTGATTAAGAATTAAGAATTCACTTACATGAGGAACAATATACAAGCAATAGGTATCTTATTCATATAGTATGGCAATATATTATAAAAAAATAAAGTGGGTAGAAAACATATTGGTTGGGTTCCGTAGTCAACAAAAACCCCTTAAAATTTCCTCGTGTCCCCGTCTGAGACTTAATTCAAAGACTCAAAGCTATAATTAAAGCACGCGTATCAAACTTAGATAGCTCCTTTAAAAATATTGCGGGTAAGTATGTGACAACCATTTTTCGATTTTGATAGAGTCAAAAATCTCGTTTTCAGTACAAAAAGTAGCCTGTGTCACTCTTCAGATCTTTAATTGGAAATATCATCGATCCATTCCAGATGTGCCGTAACGATAAACCAATAAACTAACAAACAAACGCACTTTCCTGTTAATTGTAAATCATCATAATATAGGTAGGTACTTAGTGACTTTATTTCGCGATTTAGGACTTTTTAACCCCCGACCAAAAAGAGGGGTGTTATAAGTTTGACGTGTGTATCTGTGTATCTGTCTGTGGCATCGTAGCTCCTAAACTAATGAACCGATTTTAATTTAGTTTTTTTTTTGAAAGGTGGCTTGATCGAGAGTGTTCTTAGCTATAATCCAAGAAAATCGGTTCAGCCGTTTGAAAGTTATCAGCTCTTTTCTAGTTATTACTGTAACCTTCACTTGTCGGGGATGTTATAAATTTTTAATTTACACTTGTTACTAAGTCTAACATTTGTCTACTAATAACTAGTCTAGTATTTTAAAATAAGCGAATTGGATTGGAATACCTAACCAACAGTTATGTGAGCAGTTTTTGCATAAAGGATTAATAAAGCGTTTTGTTTGGCGATACAATACACAGTAACAATAAAAATAAAAGTTTTGTTCCATTGGCGCTAATTCCAAACATTCCTCTAACTAGTTCACGAATGTAGTTAGAATTTTTCGTTAAATAAAAAAAAACCGGTCAAGTGAGAGTATGACTCGCGCACGAAGGATTCCGCACCATCGTACGAAAATTACAAATACTTTTATGTAGACTGCGCCATCTATATGTATGTGATTTAGTAAATTATTTTTTTCGTTGACAGTGAAAACGTTTTTTTTTTGTGATGTTGAAATTCACTGTTTTTGGATTTTTTACTTTTCTTGTGCCATAAGACCTAATGATTACATGCCAAATTACATGAAGCCAAAAATCATGATTGTCGATCAACGGGAAGTACCCTATTGGTTTTCTTGATAAACACGACAGACAGACGGACAGACAGACAGGCAGGCAACGAAGTGATCCTAAAAGGGTTCCTTTTCCTTTATAGGAACCCTAAAACGTTACGGATTGTTATACACAGCAGTTCGAGCCTCATCCAAACGAATAGTGATATTATTTTATTTATTTGAAAACGAGTCGGACTCGCACATGAAGGGTTCCGTAGCATCACACAAAAAATAACAGTTTTTTCATGGCAGCCATTTTGAAATTTTTATTATTTATTATTGTAGCGGCAATACAAATATACATTCTGTGAAAATTTCAACTCTCTACCTATTACGGTTCCGAGATACAGGTCGGACGGACGGACAGACA
Source organism: Maniola jurtina (assembly GCF_905333055.1). Taxonomy (NCBI): domain Eukaryota; kingdom Metazoa; phylum Arthropoda; class Insecta; order Lepidoptera; family Nymphalidae; genus Maniola; species Maniola jurtina. The sequence continues at coordinate 14,444,133 of NC_060039.1, forward strand.
GCGGAGGCTTAATAGAGTCCCGTTGACACCCGCCCCGTTGGTTCCGTACCCAAAACCCTAAAAGTACCCTGGACCGGCCATGGGTTGAGATGTTGATGATGATGGTGGATCTGAGTTTGTGATATTGTCCGTAATAAAAGTACCTATCGTGTCACTTTGTGGACAGCGATTAAAAAGTTAAAAAAAAAGTTATTTTCACCCAATTTATACATCGCTATTTATAATTATTTTCCTCGGTAATAAAACTCAGACAGTAGTATAGGGTTACGTGATGAACGGTAACCCTCATTAAACAAGTAAACGAGAGTTGGCGGTGTTTGGGGTGATAATGTACCCCATTACCACGCAGGCTGTTTAGTATTTACACACTTATGGACACAATTAAATAGGATAATTATTGAAGTCGTCATAGCCTGGTGGTTAAAATGTCAGCTTGTTATTCCGGGTTCCAGGACTTAATCCCTAAAAATAAAAAATAAAATCTAACTTAAATTATGAAGTATACTTACCTATTTTAGTTAAGACATAACCCCGACCTGAGCCTGATTATTCTGCTTTGTGGACAGTGATCAAAAAGACTTTAGAAAAAAGTAATTTTCATACTCTAAACCGTAAATAATTAATTTCCTTCGTTATTAAATCTCGGGCAGCAGTATAGGGTTACATGATGAACGGTAACCCTCATTAAACAAGTAAACGAGAGTTGGCGGTGTTTGGGGTGATAATGTTCCCCATTACCACGCAGGCTGTTTAGTGTTTACACACTTATGGGTACGATTAAGCCGGATTATTGTAACAATACCTACAATTATAATATAATGATTATCATTTAACAGAGGACTCTACGTCACGCGCTCCATACAAACGTGGTCTGGTTCTCATTTGAATATTAACCAATCAAACTTGAACTGATTACTTTGTATCAAGCCCAAGTCAGGTCGTGCATGGAGTACTTGAGTCACTTGTGCTACGTACCAACTAGCGACTCTGGAATCAGGATGCCGTTGATCGTCGAACTAAGAGACTCATAGGCGAAGACTTTCCTTTGCTGGCGATGCATTGTAAGGTCGCCTTATTCGTCGGCTTATCGGTGTTTTATGGATGTAATATTTCGGAGAGTTTGCACAGGAACTTTCCGATCTTGTCCCCCCTTCGCCATTTTACCACCGAACCGCAAGACTCCATAAACCCTCTAATCGTATAAGTGTCGACTGAGGGACGTGTGGCCTGACGTTGTGACAATGCGTATCAATCAATGTTGACCCAAGACGGTAACTGGATGGATGACCTACTTTGGAGGTCAAATTCGGCCTTCTCGTTTCCTTTGTACAACAGAATCACTCAGCGGGCGATGGAGAGAGGTATGCTTGGAGTTTCTCTATGTGATCAAGTCAGCAATGAGGAGTTTCGTAACCAGAGAGAACCAGAGTAATTACAGGCATCTACTGGATGGATCGAGCTTAAATTTGGCGTGCAGATAGCTATTATGACGTAGAAAGGTTTTTTCTAAATTCAACACCTAAGGGGGTAAAATAAAGGTTTGAAATTTTTGTAGTCCGCACGGATGAAGTCGCGGGCATAAGGAATCCAAAGCAGAGATCCAAATAAAGTTAGTCAAATAATAGTAATTAATTGTATGAAATATGAGCCCCAAGTAACAACAAGTCTGAAACTAGCTATTAACACCACAGGAAATGCTGAGGGCAAGTTTTGCTAATTGAACCTAATTCCACATTGTACGATCCTGATAGTGAAGTAAGAAGTTAGTTATACATTTACATACATAATAGGGACTGTAGTAATAAAATGTTAATGTTTTGGTACCTATAGCGGTAGTTTATGGAACTAGAGTTCATTATTAAAGAGAATTATAACACCCCCGACAAGTGATGGTTACAGTAACTAGAAAAGAGCTGATAACTTTCAAACGGCTGAACCGATTTTCCTGGATTATAGCTAAAACACTCTCGATCAAGCCAAGTCACCTTTCAAACAAAAAAAAACTAAATTAAAATCGGTTCATTAGTTTAGGAGCTTAGATGCCACAGACAGATACACAGATACACACGTCAAACTTATAACACCCCTCTTTTTGGGCCGGGGGTTAAAAATAGATTTTCGTTACGTCATACTGTACGGAAGGCGATTAATGACGTCACAAGGCGTAAACGACAAATATATTTCAATTTTTTTCAACTCAAACAAAACTTTATTAATCACTTTGGTATAAACTGTGGTATAAGAGTATACGAATCACTCTCGTTTTCGTATACAAGCGAAAGCTCGCGAAGCGACGTTTCGCTTTTCTACCTAAAGAATTTGAATTGTAATCAAAATGACTCGGCTGTACTCCGTCTGTATACGATGACCTTAAGCTACACCATCCTAAGAGAGATCGTCAAAATAAATTACAAGTCCGCTACTGGAAATTCGAACCCGCATCCCTTTTAAACCAACACAAGTCACAACAAACAAGAAAGTTGACAAGAAAAAAAGTTGTTTCTTGTTTCACTTTACTTTCTTGTTACTGATGTTTCTATAAATATACATTTTCATCGGATTTTCCTGTTCCCTCGATTGCCTAAGGCTCCAATAATTGGAAGAGAAAAGTACTTTCATAATGGCCTCATGAGAAATCCACATAAGGGCTTCATGAGGGGTAATTGATTGACTCGGTTATTTAATAAAAGAAGCTGTTGAAATGCACAAAATAATCATTCGTATGCTTTTGTACCATTTCTAAGCACAATTTATTGACTTTGCAGACCAGCAAATAATAATAAGCTAAATAATATGTAAAAAAACGATGGATACGCTTAGATGACTGTAAACGAAGTGTCTAGGCCCCTCTAGCAGTTATGGTACCTATAGAATAAAGCAGCTATAAAATCGTGAAATAAGTACCTACTTAAATGAAATTTTGGAAAATAATCGCTGTTTGTAAAAATTGTTTGTAAAAAAAAATTGTAAAAAATTATAGCCTGGATTAGCACATAGGCCACTTTTTATCCCGGAAAACCAAAGAGTTCCCACGGGATTTCGAAAAACCTAAATCCACGCGGACGAAGTCGCGGGCGTCAGCTAGTTATAAATAATTCGTAAGTGTGTCTGTCTCTCTGTCCGTCTGTCTGTCTATTATCATTCTCAGGCCATCCCTTTAACTAAATAGCTCGCTTGCTTCCCAGAGACAGACATAGGTAACCTAGGTACCTATTTTTTATCACGGAAAATCAAAAAGCTCCAGTGGGATATTTCAAAAATCTGAATTCATGCGGATGAAATTGCATACACCATCTAGTAATAATATACATATAGTCTGTAAATTAGAAAGAAGGTCCGAACCTCATATTTAAATAGCCTCGATAGCTCAACGGTTGAGGAGCGGACTGAATTCCGATAGGTCGACGGTTTAAACCCCATCCGTTGCACTATTGTCGTAACCACTCCTGGCTCAAGCTTTACGCTTAATTGGAGGGGAAAGGGGAGTATTAGTCATGATTGGCATGGCTAATATTCTTTTTAAAAAAACCTTCACGCAAAAAACATAATTTAATTAATCCATCTAAAACTGACCTCTTTCACAGCTTTTCAATTCAAAACTGACATTTAATTTCAATAGCCACCTTCCAACTCTCGTGAAACTAAGTCATTAAAACCGTGCACTATTGTTTAGCTGTCACTTGTTTAGTGCACGAGCACCGAACAACAAACTTGACACACTGAAGCCCTGCGCTTGTTTCAAACTTTGGCACCGAAATAATTACTAAAAGTACAACGCTGCTGTTCCTTTCTCTATAACACTCAATTTCCCTCCACCCAATCTTAACCTCTACGTACATGAATTATGGTTTATTTTTGTGTGCACCAATTTTGTTCGCTTGATCGGGAGAATCCTCCAACTGGAGCTAACTAAAAACCTCTAGCAAGTGAATACACATTGTTTTCAACGGGTTTCTAATCATTTTTGTACTATATTAACTTCTAACAATGAACGAATCACATTTTACCTAGAAGAATTTGGCGGCCTTATGGACCTATTCATAGTACGCGATAGGTCGAGATGGCTATCGTAGCGCGGGTCACGTGCGGGTGTGCCCTTTACCCCCCTTTTACTCCGATTGCCATCTCGACCTGTCGTGTACCATACGTAGGCAGCGATAAGGCCGCCAAATTGTACGTGCCTATATTTTTGTTTTGCTTTTTATGTATTTTCTCTGTACAGTTTTTTGTGGTACCTATACTTACGGTAAAAGTATATTTATTCATTCATCCATACTATCCATACTTAATATTATAAATGCGAAAGTGTGTCTGTCTGTCTGCTACCTTTTCACGGCCCAACAGTTTAACCGATTCTGACGAAATTTGGTACAAGGTTAGCTTATATCTCGGGGACGGACATAGGCTACTTTTTATCCCGGAAAATCAAATAGTTCCCACGGGATTCCCAAAAACGCATTCACTTAAACGATTTGTAGGGGTACCAAGGTAGCTTGCGTCCCTGTAATTGACATAGGCAACTTTTTATCCCGGAAAATCAAACAGTTCCCACGGGATCTTTAAAAACCTAAATCCACGCGGACGAAGTCGCGGGCATCCTCTAGTTCAGTATATTTGTTCCCACAATTTGTAATGCCCAACAAAGCTAATCAAATCCCCCACCAGCAGGCAGTAAATTGGACCAATGTACACATCGGGTGGGAATTGATAGCATGCTGCTACATCTAATTTGCTAGTTTCGGTTTGACAAACAATACTCTATTACCGCGCTCCGTGGATGCCATACTAATGCGTAGAGTACTGCAATTTGTCTCGTCATGTTACAATCATTTATATTATTCTCATGTAGGTACATCCATAGTTTCAATAGGTATTATTCCGAAGGGGATGTGAAGACGACAGGGTATTAAAAGTGAACTGAATATCAGCTTTAGTTTGTAAGATTGCTAAAGAATGAGGAAGAATGGGAGAAGTACGCTAAGTTTATCAAACACATCATAAAAATGCGAGAAGATGATAGGAGAGACAAAGAACCACACCCTAAAAACAGCTACCTTCCTGACGCAATGCCTCATGCAGTACCGGGAAGCTGCGAGCAGAGACATCGAAGAGTGGAGAAAGTGGAGATCGAAGGAGTCCGTAGGTCACTGCGAAACACCTGCAGTGGAGTAAGGAGTGGAGTGGAGTGCCCCTGGAGTGGAGCATGTGAAGTCCTCCTCCACATAAAAAAAGTTTGTTACTACTTATTAGGCACTAGATGATGCTTGCGACTTCATCCGTGTGGGTTTGCTTTTTAAAAATGTCGTGGGAACTCTTTGATCTTTTCTGCATTATTTCGGGTGCAAGCTGTGTCTATACTAAAGTTCGTCAAAACAAGCTGAGCTGTAAAAAGGGAACTTGATGCTCGTGACTCCATCCGTGTGGGTTTGCTTTTTAAAAATGTCGTGGGAACTCTTTGATCCTTTCTGCATTATTTCGGGTGCAAGCTATCTCTGTACTGAAGTTCGTCAAAATAAGCTGAGCTGTAAAAAGGGAACAGATCTCTGTCCATTGCTACTTCAGATTCGCAACCCATAAAAATTACTTCGCTCAGATTTTAACATGTTACCTACATTAAGTAGAAAACAAGTGTAAATTAATTTATAACACCCCTGACAAGTGAAGGTTACAGGAACAAGAAAAGAGCTGATAACTTTCAAACTGCTGAACCGATTTTCTTGGATTATAGCTAAGAACACTCTCGATCAGCCATTTTTCAAACAAAAAAACTAAATTAAAATCGGTTCATTAGTTTAGGAGCTACGATGCCACGGACAGATACACAGATACACACGTCAAACTTATAAAACCCTCTTTTTGGGTCGGGGGTTAATAAACAATAAAGGTCAGTCGCCAGCTTAATATCATAAAAACATTCTGGCACGGATTACGGACAGGAAAGTATTATCCAGACGCTGTTTTATTTTTCTTTCCATCATAAAATTTAACGCATTAAAACCTCGCTCGCTGTAAGCCCATTACTTTGTTAAAAATTCCCGAAGCGTATCTAAATTGGAGCTTACATTAAAGTGTTCGTTATGCGGAGCGATCTCTGTGAACGAATAAAGATATTTAGAGATTTCATATCTACAAAAACATTATTGTTTTAAACGCTTTTTTATCAGTCAGCATTCAGTCCAAAAAGAGGGGTGTTATAAGTTTGACGTGTGTATCTGTGTATCTGTCTGTGGCATCATAGCACCTAAACTAATGAACCGATTTTAATTTGGTTTTTTTTTTTGTTTGAAAGGTGGCTTGATCGAAAGTGTTCTTAACTATAATCCAAGAAAATCGATTCAGCCGTTTGAAAGTTATCGGCTCTTTTCTAGTTACTGTAACCCTCACTTGTCGGGGGTGTTATTATAAATTTTTAATTTACACTTGTTTTCTTTTTTATTAAGGGTTAATAAACTAACAGACACACAATTAAATGCAGATTGTAACTCACTATGTTTTATACCAACTTTATAAGACCCAAAATATTAAATACACTAAGGCAAAATAATTACAATAAATTCTGGACTTATAAAATATAACATGAATAACAAAAAAATATAGTAAATTATATCGCATAAATTCTCGTAATACAAGGAATTTGGCACTAAAATAAAACGTAAAAAAATGATCCGCTTTTCTCGAATTCCTCGTAAGGTATTTTCCTCGTGTTTTCAGATTTTTCCGTAACAATGGAAAAAGTGCATGCATTCGTAAATAAGCTCTCTTATTTCGGACGAGTGTCGGCACTAACGCTGCCAGGTATTAATAACCGTGCATATTGAATAACTCTCTATCTGGCAGCTTTTTGAAGAATTTTGAATTTATTGTCATTATTTTTTAAAGCAGTGCTGCAAAGTGGCGTAAAAACTTAGCCAATGAATGAGGCGTGATTGTAGTCTCATAAAATTTGAAGATTCGCGCAGCTAATAACATAATTGGGACCGGCTTCAAAAAATATTAATCTAGAACTGTATTACGAGTAACTCTTGTATAGGTACATATCAGCCTGTTTGAGTCCACTGATGGACATAGGCCTCCCAGAGCGCGACACCACACACGATCCTCCGCCTTCCTCATCCACCCACATATAATATATTCGGTGATAAATTATTATTTTATAATAATTTTTAGTGTTTGTGTAATTAGGTATTGAAGTCTTTTGCAAAGCAATTTTTTGTTTTGAGAGAATGTTGTTGCCTTGTTTTGCCTCTGTTCTGTCGAAGTTCAAGGCGGTATGGCTGTAGATATAAATTTCGATTTCCCAAGATGCAATATCTGAATACGGAGGCGATAGACCGTGAATGACTGCAGCAGACGTTGCGTGAAAGTGACAAGTTTGCACTAACGAGGCGCCATTGTTATCTGACCACCCAGATATCATGACAGGATGGTGTAGAGCTTAGAAACTAAATATAAATGTACCTATTTTTCCTATTTTATAAAAAGTTGCGTAGATATTATACTAACCAGGAGCATTTAAATGTTCAAAATTAAACACTTTGGAGTTCTTTACTTAAAAGATAAATCGCAGAAATTCAAATTCAAAATATTTTTATTCAATTAATCTCGAATAAACGCAAAAGCAACACGATTTGCCCGGCGTTTTAGACCTTCTGGAAATAGGTTTTTCACTCTTATCATGATATTTTCATTGTCAGTTCGCCATAACAAGGTTGGGCTGCTTAAAGTACGCCTCTTAAGCGATTCAGCGAGAAAGTGGAGTTTGTTGTTGTCGATTTCCCAAGATGCAACATCTGAATGTGGAGCATCGAAGGAATAGCTCGTGAACTCACTTCAGTAGACGTTGCGTGCAAGTGACAAGTTTGCACTAACGAGGCGCCATTGTTAGTGCACGCCCCACCACCTACTTAGATAGCATGAATCCATGACGGGTCGCTCGATTCTGTAAAACCTGCATCAATCATTTTTACAATCGCAATTGTTGTTATTGGCTGAATTTATGTTATTCTTATTGCAACAATGCATTGTAGTGAGCGAGCATCAACCAATCAGGTAGATTACGATCGTCACATTGCAGCTGGCATTCTACCGCAATCGAACCCCCGAATAGTACCCATAAAATCTTCAATCACCTCTATGTAGTTGGATCATTCTGAACTTCTTCTTTTTGACCCCCGACCCAAAAAGAGGGGTGTTATGAGTTTGACGTGTGTATCTGTGTATCTGTCTGTGGCATAGTAGCTCCTAAACTAACGAACTTTAATTTAGTTTTTTTTTTGTTTGAAAGGTGGCTTGATCGGTAGTGTTCTTAGCTATAATCCAAGAAAATCAGTTCAGCCGTTTGAAAGTTATCGGTTATTTTCTAGTTACTGTAACCTTCACTTGTCGGTGGTGTTATAAATTTTTAATTTACACTTAAAAATTTAGTCTTGTTTAGTGACTTTTCGTAGTGCTAAAGTTTTCCGTATACCAATTTCATCGGTAGTTATCAAAAATTGGTTAAGTACGAGTCAGACTCGCACACGAATGAATCCTTCCCATCATACAAAAATAACACTTTATAATTTTAAAATTTTTTTAATCTTTAAGGCGGCCATTTTGAAATTTTTATTTTTTGTTGTTACGGCGGTTAGAGAAATACTTATTCCAGAAGCCATGATGAAGACAGTAGTAGTGCCCATTATCAAAAACAGAACAGGTGATGCGGCGGATAGATCCAACTACAGGCCGATATCGCTGGCGACGATAGTGGCTAAGGTGCTGGACAGTTTGCTAGATGCACAGCTAAGTAAATCAATTAAAATACACGACGCTCAGTTCGGCTTTCAGCCTGAACTCTCTACGGAAAGCGCAATCCTGTGCCTCAAGCAAACTGTGCGGTACTATACCGACAGGAAAACTCCTGTTTATGCCTGTTTTTTGGATCTATCCAAAGCATTTGACCTAGTAGCTTACGACGTCTTGTGGCATAAGCTCGAAAAGGAATCAGCTTTGAGACCTGAACTGATTTCATTGTTTAAATACTGGTATGGTAACCAAACTAATGTGGTTAGGTGGGGTAAAGAACTTAGTGACCCATATAAAATGGAGTGTGGAGTGAGACAGGGAGAGCTGACGTCCCCTAGGCTGTTTAATTTGTATGTGAACCAGCTGATTGAGAGGCTCGGTGGAGCTGGTGTCGGGTGTTCAATAGATGGCATACGCATGAATAACCTTAGCTACGCCGACGACATGGTTCTACTGAGCCCCTCAGTTGGGGGTCTTAAAAGGTTGCTGCAACTCTGTGAGGAGTATGCAGAGATGAATGGACTCAGTTACAACGCCAAAAAAAGCGAGTTCCTTGTTTTCAGGGGAAAGAACAAACTATCCAGCTTTAAACCAAAGATACAATTATGTGGTAATCCCCTGAAGCAAGTAACTGAGTTCAAGTATCTCGGTCATGTAGTAACCGACAGCCTGAGGGATGATAGTGACATGGAACGGGAGCGCCGGGCTCTGTCGGTCCGAGGCAATATGTTAGCCCGCAGATTTGCGCGCTGTATTGGGCAAGTAAAGCTGACCTTATTCAGGGCTTACTGCCAGTCATTCTACACGTGCAGTCTGTGGACGGACTACAGGCAGCGGACCTACAGTGCCTTGCGTGTTCAATATAACAATGTGCTGAGAGCGGTGTTGAGGAAGCCTCGACACTGCAGTGCGTCGGCAATGTTTGCGGATGCTCGCGTGGATGATTTCTACGCGATCATGCGCAAGCGTGCCGCGTCCATGATGCGCAGGCTAATGAATAGTACCAACACTCTTCTCAGCGCATTGGCCAGGAAACTAGATAGTCCTCTCTGGAGGTGCTGGGGGGGTGCGCACATAGGCGCCAAGAGGCTCCCTCGGGCTTTTTAGTTATAGTTTTTAGTTATAGAATTAGTTGTTAAGCTAGAAATAAGTACCTACTAACATAGTTTAAGTTATTTGTCATACTAACACAATTATGGGTCTAATGGCCTGAAATAAAAGTTTATTTATTTATTTTATTCTGTGAAAATTTCAACTCTTTACCTATTATTTCATTAGGTACAGTCCGCTGACAGACAGACGGACAGAGTGATGAACTGACAGTGGAGGTGTAGTAACAGGATCCCGTCGACACTTTTCGGGTACGGAACCCTGAAAAGATTCGACTTAGTGTATCCTGTGTATTACATACATTTTTTTTAATAAAAATTATACTTTGGATGTTGAGTTTAAAAATCTCCCCAAGACGTGAGGTAGTGGTCTGCTCGTTAATCACGTGGGTGATTGATGACGTTAAATTTTTGTATGGTCTGCTCTCCCCAACCCCCCCCGGTAATGACCTTTTGTGCGAGAGCTCCTAGTTCGAACATAATAGTGACCGCTTACACAATATTCTCATTTTAACATTTTGGTAACATAATACGAAAACATTTTTATTTAGCTTGAAGAAGGAAAATTTTGTTATTTCCTATTTCCTCATTTAGTCAAATTGTCTGGAACCAACTCGTTTATCGATTTGACCATCACTACCCATATTATATTATTGTAAATTGAACAATTGAAAAGAGCAACCGCCGAGTTTCTTGCTGGTTCTTCTCGGTAGGAATGGCATTCCGAACCAGTGGTAAATTATTTGACGATTCAAAAGCACTTGTAAAAGTTTATTTGAATAAAAATCTATTCTATTCTATTCCATAAATGGTTCTTTGGTTTGTTGGTTTGTCCTTCATTGCCACGCCGCAATGGATCTACCTGTTTTTTTGCAGACCTGCACAGTGATAACGTATAGGCTACTTTTTATCCCAGAAAATTAAAGAGTTCCTACAGAATTTAAAAAACCTAAACCCACGCATATGAAGTCGCGGGCATCATCTAGTTATCTGTTCATAGAAAAACACTGAGTAGGATAGAACAGTAACATATTTCTTGACTGACTGACAACATAAACTCGGTGGCCCTGAAGACTTATTAGAACTCTTTTTATCATAATTACAGATTTATTGGAATGCACTACCAGGAGGGATTTTGATCAATTCCAACTTCATCTTAAAAACAAATTCACGAAGAAAGTCGCAGAAAATCTAATCGTAAGTAAAACGTTAGGTAATATGTAGCAACTTATCAACATTGTAGCACAACTCTGCTTAGAAGTCAGGTATGTTTCCAAGAAGCCTTTTGATTGAACGCGAAAACTCAAATTGCGTATAAACTGACAAACTTTGCAATGTTTTGCGTTCTTCATCATTATTGCTTTTTAACGCATGATTGTTATCAAGCGTACGCCTATTAAAACAATTAAGAAAAGTCACGCCTTAAGAATTTCACTTCAATAACAATTTGATCATTTTCACACAATGACCTAAAGAAGTGTGCGTTAATTGAGTTATCAATTAATTTCGTTTTGAAGCGACAGAGGATTGTCAAGAGAGCGAAAATGGAGACAGTTTAGAGAAGGGATTTCGTCGATCAATTCCTGACACCCTTTAGGGAGAATTAATCCTGAGATAAGGGACGAAACTCGATTACCTCACTGAAAAGTTTTATTATTCAAAAGTTTGAGGGTGGACGATAATCCGCTCGGCGTAAGCCTTTATTTTTCAAGTTCTTAGAAAAATCGTTTAGTTCAACTCTTTATTTTCATTTTGAAGAAAGTACAATGTTTCATTTATGATTATACTTGTATATTTTATTTTTAAGATCGAGTACAGATACCGTAACTTTTTCAATTTATTTAAATAACTATAATGATGTCCGTGGCTTTGTGATTAAGGTTTTTCCAAATAGGCCGAGAAACTCCTTCATTTTCTGGAATAAATTTTCTGTTAAATTTCCTGTTGGAATGCAAGGTATTTCTGTGCCAAAATAGCAAAATCATTCAAGAAGCTGATCATTCAGACAGTCAGACAGACACACTTTTGCATTTATATTTTATTAGTATGGATGAATTCATTTAAAACTAGATGATGTCCGTGGCCGCTTTGTTAAGAACACTGCGAGTACCTACTCTTTGAAAAATTGTATCTTTCCATCTACGTGATGAAAGCTACAGCAAATTTCATCAAAATCGGTTTAGCCGATCGGTTGTGAAAAGATTAAAGACGAAGACAAACACACATTCGCATTTATATGTTCTTAATAGGCATTAGTATGGATTGACAGCCAAGATTCGTGTGTGAGTGTAGAGCGGGCTTGTGGCACCAGAGCTGGAGCGGCGCCAAGAATTCGTCGTAGCTCATTATCTAACGCGAGCGTAGCCGCCGAGGTGACAATTACACAGCTGTGACTAATGGTAATACGTGACTACATGAATATCTCGCCGATTTACTTCCGATGTACCTTTAACTACATAATAATATTACAATTGTATATCAAATCTCTGAAAAGAGCAACCGCCGAGTTTCTTGCTGGTTCTTCTCGGTAGGAAAGGTATTCCGAACCAGTCGTAGATGCTCTTGACGAATCAAAAGTACTCGTACAAGTCTAATTGAATAAAAAATATTTAGAATTATGAATTTGAATACACAGAAAATGCCTAGGGAAGCATTTAAGCATTGAAAGAACAGTTGAATGGTGACTTTCCATTGCATCTTAAAAGAAAGCTCATGGATTTATGAATTCTGAGTGGTCTGGCGGTGGTAGCCCAGTGTAGCCTCACCAGGCTACTCACTCACTACACTAGGTACCTATAGCTTCATCATAGTCAACCCATTACCGACCCACTACTGAACACGGGTCTCTTCTCAGAGTGAGAAGGGCTTTAGGCCATAGTCTGCCACGCTGGCTCAATGCGGATTGGCAGACTTCACACACCTTTAAGTAGGCACATGGAGAACTCTCAGGCATGCAGGTTTCCTCACGATGTTTTCCTTCACCGTTAAAGCAAGTGATATTTAATTGCTTAAAACGCACATAACTGAAATGTTAGCGGTGCGTGCCCGGGATCGAACTCTCGACTTCCGATTAGGAGCCGCACGTTCTAACCACTAGACTATGACAGCTTTTATTCTAGGAGTATGTACTAGGCTAGCTAGGTTTTGACCGCTTAACTAATCGAATTAAAAAAATCAGGGTTTCCATTTTATTCCCTGCATGAAAAGAGATGGTTTCTTTAAACAATATGAAATTAATTTACCTTTTACGATTCGTGGACGATTCAAAATGGTGACTCTCCCTGAAAGCATCCCTAAAGGAAAATATCATGAAATCGCTTTTGTTTAGTTTAAAATATGTAAACAACTTTATTAGTATGGAAAGTTCGCCCCAGTGCAACACGTTTGTCGAGCCTCGTTTACTGTTTAAATATACTGAATAAAAACTTCGTAAACAGCGATATAAACGTTCTACTAGATTGGGCGCTTCATAAATAACGCTTACTAATATCGGTGTCCATACACCTGTCAATTTTTGTAATTCACTTTAGACGCAGCCCGTTTGTGAAAGTTAAACTTACGCGATAACTCTACTTCGCCCGCGTGGATTTAGGTTTTTCGGAATCCCGTGGGAACTCTTTGATTTTCCGGGATAAAAGGATAAAAAGATTCAGTAAAATCCGTCTTGTAGTTTTTGCGTGAAGGAGTAACAAACATACACACACACACGCACACACATACACACAAACTTTCGCTTTTATAATATTAGTGTGATATTATGTAGCTTTAGTACCTATAGTCAGTTCTAACTTATGTTCGTATACAAACAGACTGCGTCTAAAGCCGAGGAGTCCGGACAGCGATGTTCGTTGGAACATATTGTTACTATGAAGCGCCACATCTAGTGACACATTTATATCGCTGTCCGTAAACAAGTTCAGCGTAACTGTAAGTTATTATAACAGTTTAACTTTTATACGGATAGGCTTTATATTTTACAAGCTTTTTTGAATATTCAAAAGGTTTGAATACGAGTAAAGAGGAAATTATGTTATTTTGTTAGCAGTTTAGTTATGTTGGTACACTTACGCTGTTTTAATTTAACTTAACCCAAATTCTTTTAAATTAAAACCGACGTTCTTAAATGATCATTCGCCATCAAAAAACCATATTTAGTTAGACCGACCGCATTTTGGATACGTTTTCGTACGAACTTGATGGTAAAATTTCCTGTAGAAATTAAAGGGCTATGGGGGGGTATGGGTTTAATAAAATAAAAGTGCCATGTACCCCTTCCAGCTTAACCCGCTTCCATCTTAGACTGCATCATCAGTCACCACCAGGTGAGATTGCAGTCATGGGCTAACTTGTATTTAAAAGTCCTACTACATAGTAACTAGGTGGGTATGCAAGCTGGGTGAAAGTTAGTCGTACTTATACGTGCGTATTGTTCCGACGACGTCCGAAAACAATCAGAACTAAGTATTTAATTGAAATTTATTTTACTTTCGTGCGTTGAATATAAAACTTTTTTACAGACTAATGATTTGTCTGTTAATAAAGCGACCACAATGAACAACTTTCGATTGTCAAAAAACGCTTTACTTTTTAATGCTTAAACTTTTTAATATAATTTAATCTCTGTATGTAAGCTGATACAAGTGTAAATTAAAAATTTATAACACCCCCGACAAGTGAAGGTTACAGTTACTAGAAAAAAGCTGATAACTTTCAAACGGCTGAACCGATTTTCTTGGATGATAGCTAAGAACACTCTCGATCAAGCCACCTTTCAAACAAAAAGAAACTAATCAAAATCGGTTCATTCGTTTAGGCGCTACGATGCCACAGAGAGATACACAGATACACACGTCAAACTTATAACACCCCTCTTTTTGGGTCGGGGGTTAAAAATACTGATGCAAATGAATTGTGATTCTTTTTCTTTTATTGAAGCCGGTCCTATGGTACATGAATACAACGCTTCCCACAGCCTTTTTATAACATTCATTATGAAGCTACATAATATAGGTAGTTACTGTATTATGTCGCAGGGCAGAGGTGTCTACTACAAGTTTTGGAAAATTGGCCGCGCGCCAAACATCAGCATGTTGGATTGAACGGGCCCTTCCACGTCGTAAAACGTAACGCGTACAACGTAAATATTACGCATATGTACGCGTAAAATTGCGTTTAATAATGACCATTTACTTGCTGGTTGCTACGCAGGGAACAACAAGCTTATTTAGCTGTAATCCGCAAAACCAGTTAAGTATGGTATAACGCATCGCCCACCCTCCCGCTATATTAAGTACCTACAACGAACAGTCGTCACGGGTAACATTGTAAACGTGTCAAACTTGTTAATTGACCGCTCAGTGGGATTATTGACATAAAAATCATTAACAAATCAAACACCTGCAAAAATTTATTACAAAATAAAATAAAAGCTTTCTATGTTTACTACACATTCAATATGTTAAGTACATAAACACTTTTTTCCCATACTAAACTATTCAATTCAATATTGTTCAAAATTTAAGAAAAATCAAATTTTTAAGTCAAATTAAGGTTAATTTATATTCTAGTTTTAAACGGCACGATCATTGAAGGAACTACTGAAAATAACGAACGTTATGATTCTGTTAACCTAATTTTACCTAGGTAGATAGGTACCTGCTCAGTTTTATAGCAAAAGCATTTTATTTTGTAGTTTTTATACCTACATCCATTTTGTTAATCCACTGGACAAAAAGCGATAGCATATTTCGGTTTCATACCTAGCAATAGATAAGCCTGTTGCGATTGCAGCACACGCTTTATTTTAACGACTATTGGAAAATGATTCCAAAAAAGTCAATTTTGTATCATGAAAGTATAATCTGTCAAAGTGTCATTGGCAAAGCGGTTTATGATAAATTCATTTTGTAGAATTTGTTGCAGTTTTGGACAGCGCTAAATTACAACAGCAATTATATTATTTCACCAATGCATGGTTCAACAAAATTTGTTTTGCAAAATTCAATTTTTTATTCCAATTTTGTCTAACAAAAAACCGGCCAAGTGTCAGTCAGACTTGCACACGAAGGGTTCCGTAAGTAAGAAATAACACTTTTCAATTTTTTTTATTATGAGAGTTATTTTGAAATAGAAATACACACAATCTGTGAAAATTTAAACTCTCTATCTATACAATTTCACGCGATACATCGCGCTTACAGATAGACGGACGGTCGGACAGCGGGGCATAGTAATAGGGTCCCATTGGCACCCTTCGGGTACGGAACCCCAAAAATTTTAAATAAATTCTTTAAATTAATTATTATTAATCTGTTTAGCACGTCGAAAGGGGCCACTGAAAATCAGCCTTAGGGCGTCTGGTATCTCAAATGATCGCCATAGAGTTTTTTGTCGGAGCGGCCTGACGTTTCAACACAAGCTGAGTGGCCTACCTGTTCAAGGTGTTGTACATACATACATCCTTACCTAGATACTCATGAACTATCCCCCTCATTCACAAAAGACATTCATAGCGTTGAAAAGCGAACAGAGCCGCGGGTGGTGTCCTAGTTTTGCTCTACGCGCGATTCATGGACTTTTTATTTTCCCAGGTAAAATGTTGCCCAGGCTATTTTATTTATAGGTAAAGTTATGATTACGTTACTTTACTGTTAAAGCGAAAGTCACATTGGCTTAGTTGTGACAGTGTGGTTCGAATTTTTAACCCCCGGCCCAAAAAGAGGGATGTTATAAGTTTGACGTGAGTATCTGTGGATCTGTCTGTGGCATTGTAGCTCCTAAACTAATGAACCGATTTTAATTTAGGTTTTTTGTTTGAAAGGTGGCTTGATAGAGAGTGTTCTTAGCTATAATCCAAGAAAATCGGTTAAGTCGTTTGAAAGTTATCAGCTCTTTTCTAGTTACGGTAACCTTCACTTGTCGAGGGTGTTATAAATTTTTAATCTACACTTGTGCCTTATGTTTCCTCCCTTAATATCTGTTAATAACTGATATACAGTTAATTACGAGTATTTTGTCCTATCACACCGCATCGACCGACGACGTGGTTTTTTGCATGGATATATTATTATATAGTTGATTAAAAACCTGGAGAGTGATATAGGCATAGGCTACTTTTATCTCGGAAAAATTAAAAAGTTCCCAGGGCATTTTAAAAACCTTTTGCACGGACGAAATCGCAGGCATCAGCTTGTAGTGAATAAAATAAAATGAAGCTTCTCTACATGCTTGGTTATTGCCATGGAACGCCTTTGAGTATTAAATTAATACTCAAAGGCGTTGCATGCCAATAACAGCAGTAGCCAATGAGCGTCCAGCGTGGAAAAATATTGTGGAAAATGATACAATCGTAACTAGGTCAACTCTTTAATAATTAAAGAGAATCATCGTTAATTAAGGAACAGTGTGGAGGAAAATGCTCGGAGATAATATTCTTCATTACCGACCACGAGCGTATTTACCCTCGCACGTGACTCTGTAGGGTTAACGTGGCCGCCTCTCACACCGATATGTAACAAATCAGGTAAAAAATAAGCATCTAAAATAAAAGAATAAGAAATGTTTATTTTGCTAGAATATGGTGCTATATATTATTTACAATGGTCTTAAAGATTAGGTAAAATCGCATATCCTGCCAAGCATGTCATGCAATATTTATTGAATCCAGTCCAGCATCTCACCCGAACTTCTTAACATATTTGTCATCATGCAAAAAATATTAATTATTATTATTCTATGCATTATTTATGATAATTTGTCACTAGGCAATCGCATAACCTGCCAAGAATGGCGTGCATTGAATCCAGCATCTTATCTTACCTTCAAAACATCATATACAATATACCAAAATATTCCTCAACCCATCACCGGCCCACTAATGAGGACTATGGCCATCAAATCAATATGATAGCAAAAGTTGGCAGCCTCCTGCCAACTTTTTCGGTCGGTTTGATCGAAAAAAGTCCAGACTAAACAATATGCGGAGTCATTGCTAACATCTCTAATTCTCTACCCTTATTACAAATATGAAAATGTGTTTTTTTGTTGGTTTGTCCTTCAATCACGCTGCACCGGAGTAACGAATCGACGTGATTTTTGCATGGATATAATTAAAACCTGGAGTTCAATTAGATATATTATTATTTAGATACCTTATTACACGTCGGTGTGAAATGTGGACGCCACGATTCTCAGTAATGATACCACGTGTATGACATGGTGAGCCTCGGCAGTCGGGGGTGGGCTTGGAATACTTGACAAATGGCCGCCGGTAATTGGATTCTTTGTGGCGCTGAAGAGACTGGTTACAGTTAGTGCTTAGGTTGCATAATAACGAACAAAAATAGAGAACCACAATGGTGAATTTCAAAATGGCCACCACGCAAATCCGTACGATGGTACGGAACCCTTCGTGTGTGAGTCCGTCTCGCACTTGGCTGGATTTTCGGACTCACTTTGTGTCTGTTTAAGTTTTAACTTAACTTTCTGTCTCAACTTTGATCAAAATCGGTGGACTACCACAGAACATTGAATAAAACATGTCTCACAAGTAAGCTGAAACATTTCTGACAAAGTTTGAAGCATTATGTTATTATAGGAGGGGTCCTCGAAGTGAGCAAAGCTATCGCTCGTGACGACTTATCGCGAGTCGGAGCGAGATTACGAGTTGTACACGTGAGCTGCTGTACGTGCCTGATACATCTTTGTTAACTTCATTTTATCGCGATGAAGGAATCATTCAAACATTTTTGGACTCCGAGTACTATCTTCGGAATGCAAACTATCTTCTGTACTAATAAATGACGTCCATAACGTTGTCTGAGTGGTTTCAGGTTTTCTGCATTCCAAGAAAAAGCTGGTCTAAAACAGCTTGGCCGATCTTAATTTCTATAGCCTATCTACTGCAGAAGCATGGGGGGAAAAGTAGTATCTCGTATCACATAATGATTCTGTTCACGATACAGCAATCCGCTCTCAGCAAAAAGCTTGTAAGTAATATTTCGCGTGTCACCCATTTGGGGCACGAAAAGGTTCTTTTTACAGTTGTTTTCAATCACGCGGTTACTTAGCGCCCGATCGAAGCGACCCTCGAACAAAAAGTGCGGACCCTCACGAGTGGCGGCGGGAAGAGTGCTTTCTGTTCTAAGCGCGAATGCCCTGGATAGGGGTTATGACAGGGGGCATACGGTTATAGATTACGGGCGTTACCGTTGATAATATCTTCCCTACAGAATTTCGGCCATGGCGACCAATCTCCACGGGGCTAGCTAACTGTGCGGAAAAACTATAAGTACACAAGCATGTGTACACAGGTGCACTTTCTATTCCCTCGTTCTAATATGCTGATAGGATGGAAATCTGACACGTCTGGAGAAGGATAAGCCGCATGACCGACGGCTTCTTATGCTCTTCGAGGAGCGGGGGTGGTATACCGCCAATTTCCTAACTCTGGGGTAATAACCGAAAAATCCAATACCGAACTATTTTTGTCCCGACCCGGTAATCGAGCCCAGGACCTTGCACTTATAAGACCACAGCGCTCACCACTGCACGAGAGAGATTGTCTACGTCATAATAGCTATCTGCATGTCCAGCTCGATCTGTCCACTAGTTTGAACTATGTGTTGATAGATCAACCAGACAGTTAGTCACCTCGTCCTTGTGTACATTTAAAAGAAGAAGATAAAAGAACTTCTTCGCTCTGATAAGTCAGTTTCTTCGACAAAATTCCTGGCTTTATTACGTCATGACGCAGCGTCTTCTAACGCAATATGTCGCCGTATGTCATCAACTGTGCCTCTTCGTGAGCCCCGTACTTGGGTCACGTGCGTCGGTGGAAAGTGGGGAAAATCCTTTTCATCTGCGTCCCACTGACAGCCACGTAAAATGTAATGCAATTTACGATTGGTTTCCTTTATGGATGAAACATGTACGAAACTAATATGATACTTAGGTAGTTCAATTTCCTTAATAAATCTCTCCTCTAAAACATAATAGAATAGAAGGAACCAAACTTACAAGTAACTTTTGATTCGTCAAAGCTAGATTTACTGGTTTGGAATCCCTTTCCTATCGAAAAAACACCAGCAAGAAACTCGGCTTGCATCACTATAAGCTGTAGGTTTGCGCTCCCGACCGGCTCGTGATCTCACTAGGGTCGTGTCTGAAAACCGGCCCGCACACCAACCAACGTTACCACACGTTAGCACACTTCAGTGCTTGAAGCGAGCAGACTCCATGATCACGCTGATGACGCTCTCTTTAAGTGTGCGGTGCGCAATACGTCATGCATCTCCAGAACACGCTGTTAAGTCCATATTTGAGTACTCATACTTTCATTGGATGGGAGCGGAGTCATGTAAGTCGGCTGCGACCTTTGCCCTATCACACGCATACCTACCTATTTGCTTTCACGCAATGCAACCATCTTTTCATAGGTCTTTCTGTCTTCTTATATGGAAACGAGCATATTTAACATTCTTCTAGTGATATGATTTGCTTCCCTTTGCATTACACGCCCATACCATCCTAGCCTATTACCATTTATTCATTTAGTTATTGCAAGATTGTAAGTGCAAAAAAGATGTTACATAAATTATTAAGTACCTAGGCACAAGTACATATCACAATCTGCCATAAAATCCTCGGTCAGGAGGGCATTGTTTTGTTAAATTATTTATTATAACTACTGTATTATTACTAAATGTTATTAGTTTAGCACAACAAACGCTTTGACGTGGTCGGTGTAATATGATAACCATAATTATGCCAACAATACTGCAGCATTAACTGAACCAATTCCATTCGTGATAATAATGAACCGGCTGATATTGCAGTACAATAGGGCCATAAAATGTTCAAAATGCATTACGTCATTATGCATGCAATTATGTGATGTAATTTCAGGTTTCAGAACAATAAAGGAGATTCCCAAAAAAAATGGTCAAGTGCGAGTTGGATTCGAACACGAAGGGTTCCGTACCATCGTACAAGAAAACACTTTTATTTTATTTTTAATTTTTATGGCTGTCATTTCAAAAATTTTATTACTTCCTCATTTCTAATTCGAACCGCTAGGATATTGAACAGTTCCTTCAAGCATCAGTTTTCTCTTCAACTTTTAATATATTAAGGTTGAAAGCGGTAGCTTTCACCCTTAGCGCTAGAGCGCGCTTTCACTTTGCTTGGACTTACGTTTCAGTTAAAACGAGGTAGATTTATGCCAGCGATATAATGCTGTCTCGTTTTAACAGTGTCTTAAGTCTGAGCAAAAGTCAAAGTGCGCCCTATAGATCTCAGTCTCAGCCTTAGTCCTTACCTTTAATTCAAGATTGAATAACTAGTCATTTTCTCGGTAAGCGCGTTCCAGACTAAATCATCACTTGCCAGAAAGTCTGCAGCCAATCGTCAGCAAAAACAAAAGCAATAGCTATGCCGAATAAAACGCACGAAGATAGTTACAAACAGTATTAATTAATTAATGTAAACGCCAAATTGTGTGCAGTTTTTCAGTTCCTCTTTTTAAATTTATTCTTCAACGCGCAACTTAGCCAGGTATCGTGACAAAAGAGGCGGGGTTAACGAACCTTTTACAAAACGGAGGCATACAAAGCCTCCTCAAATTCTGTGGAAATTTATTTTTCCAGTTGGTTGTATTTTTTAAGTTTTTTATAGGCAGCGTCTAGCGATGTCGACCAAGTACTTACTATTTTCCCCTTTTTTTGTGGTTTCGCGGATTTTTGCAGAGTTTTTAATTATTAGAACTCTTTTTGCTCTGCATCGTATTTCTCATTGCCGAGGGTCTTTACTCCTTGCATTAATTAAGTACATCGTAGCAGGGGTTTTTTGGAAGATAATGCGGTAGGCTCCTATAGACAGGTACTTAGTTCTACATACGACACAGTTAAGGGTAGGTTATATGATTTCGACTCGTTAAGTTAAAGGATTATTTTAAGATGCAAATGATATTAGTTAATTGCTTAAAACGCGCATAACACCGAAAACACGAGTTTTATATAACCTTTTTAACCCCCGACCCAAAAAGAGGGGTGTTATAAGTTTGACGTGTGTATCTGTGTATCTGTGTATCTGTCTGTGGCATCGTAGCGCCTAAACGAATGAACCGGTTTTAATTTACTTTTTTTTGTTTGAAAAGTGACTTGATCGAGAGTGTTCTTAGCTATAATCCAAAAAAATTGGTTCAGCCGTTTAAGAGTTATCAGCTCTTTTCTAGTTTTCTTGTAGAAAAGAAGGTTAGATAACCGTTAGGTTCATAATATTATGTCAATTGACAAATGTCAAGCTGTCAAGATGGACGTTGCCTAAATACATAATTATTTATTTGAAAATGATGTTTTGGAAAACTCAAATACTTTGGATCGTCGGGGGTGTTATAAATTTTTAATTTACACTTGTTTATTTATTTTATTATATTATAGTCAGTTGATAGGACTTTGCAGTTCTTAACTATCTCAACGTAACAAAAAGAAATCCTTTTAAAAGTTTCGAGTACTTTCCTATAAATATTTATAGAAAAGTAATCGAAACTTTTAAAAGAATCCACGCGAAGGTGGAGTCGAGTGACCACGTCGTTAATCATAGAAGATTGATGTTCCGACATTTTGTATGGTTTTCCTCCCTATGCTTTTCCTAAAGACCTTTTGTGTGCGAATTTCTATAAAATATATACTATAATATACTATAATAGAATGTTATAGCATACAGTAGGCTTGATATGAGTTTCCACATCTCGACAATGTTGATAGATTTCGAGTATCCATACTTATCACGTCAGTGTAAAATGGACCTGTTCGAGTTTCCATAGTTATCTGGTGCCAGCACCCCAAGCAGAAACATGGTAAAATTCGCAACACCGAATTCGAATAGATTACTTTTTAGATCTAGATCAATAACAAATAAAATAAAATCAGTATAATTCGTTTGTATGGAGTCTTAAGAGAGTAAGGAAGGTGAATTTGAAGCCACATGCCTAAATCTGTCATTAGCAGATACTTTCAAAATCTATTTTGTTGTCGTAATGTGCTAAGTCATACTAAGGGTACAGTAAGTTTTTAAGTTGTCGTGATGTGCTGTGGTGCTAAGTCATACTACTAAGGATAAGTACCTACAGGAAGTTTTTAAGTTGTTTCTTATAAGTTCATCGGCTGCCCCTAATCTAAACACAATAAATAACGTCAAATTTAGTGGAAACCCCACTGATGGCCATTGGGGTGGCCAGGCGAGTTCTGGAGTGGTGGTGGTGCCTACTGGTAACCAAATGTCGACACTATGGCTGAATGAGGAAGGTGCAGAAATTTTCGAAAGGTCCAGCTGTAGAAAGTAGAAACACTTAGAAAGGATGATAATAATTTAGCCTCTATAGCACTAAAACTACTCGAACTAAATCATTAAGTAATAAATACTTAGTTGTCGGCCATGACTTCATCCGTGTAAGTTTAAGTTTTGTAAATCCCGTGGGAACTCTTTGATTTTCCGGGTTAAAACCTATCCAGGTTTACAACTATATCCATTTGTTAAGTTTTTTAATTTTTTTATTCAGATACAAGTTAGCCCTTGACTGCAATCTCACCTGGTGGTAAGTGATGATGCAGTCTAAGATGGAAGCGGACTAACCTGGAAGGAGATTGGCAGTTTTTATAAACTCATACCTCTTTAGTTTCTACACGGCAACATACCGGAACGCTAAATCGCTTGGCGGCACGGCTTTGCCGGTAGGGTGGTAACTAGCCACGACCGAAGCCTTCCACCAGACCAGATCAGTGATTTGGAAATCGTAAAATTCCAAACCCTGTCGGGAATCGAACCCGGGACCTCCCTCTAATAAGACCACGGCGCTTACCACTGCGCCAGGGAGGTCGTCAAGGTTGGTTAGAGAGCTTTGTGGTGGACGATTTTTGTTCGGAACAGCCGTTCTATACATTTAATTAAATGGTTTCCGGCGTACAAAGTGCTCAAAAAACCTCATCAAAGCATATTTGAGTATTGTGTAAAAAAATATTTATTGGCTATTTATTTTTGCATCACAAGGCAAACAAATTTGTTAGGTATTGGCTCATTTTTTGTGGCGGTGTTAACGGTCCTCCTCCATTGTCCCGTAGTAATTGGTGAGGTCGCCACTCGAACAAACGAGGGTACAATATTATTTATTAGGGTAAGGGTTCAAATGACATGAATTAGCCCCCACAATTAATTGTCGATACCTTTTATTGGTCGCCTTCTAAATGCGAGCGGTTTCGGCAAACATTGGGGCTGAGATATTGTTATTTCCTCAAAATAGGTATAGAAGTGCTTGTTGTCTAGTAAAACATATTTAGTGTTAATATTATAAACAAGACAAAGTTAAAAATTAAAACCTGACAACTCCTCTTAATAAACGGTGAAAATATAAAGTAAAATTATTTTTCCGTCGCTTTGAAAGTAAGTATATTTTAATATCGTACTAAGTATATTTCAGTATATTTACATATATGAATTCAGAATTTTTTCTGATTTCATATTTCGACATCCCGCTCGATACGATAGCAAAAATAAAATATCAGAAACCCCCATTTTACTGGATGTAACATCCGTCATATTGATATTCTTCAGTATAAAAAATGTAGCCTTTGTTACCAAGACCATAATATAATAAGCATGTACATATAAAGAAACTTTCAAATGGCAATAAAACATTAAGGACCAATTTTTCAATCACTAAAATACACAATTCCTCAAATAAACTAAATTTTGTTGCAATATTCTAGACTAATTAAAAAATTCCTAAAGCTAATAAAGAGTTGATAATAATATGAATACCTACCTAGACTACCTATGCCTTATTACATCAAAAATAGATTCTGAGTACTAGCCATAATTTCACAGGCAATCGCCATCGGGCGAGATGCTATAAAAGATAATGGGTGCTTCGGCGTAAATTGTAGTGTTCGGAGCCCGCTATCAGATAATAAATAGGCACTTCAACCAAACTTGCCTGTACTTAACCACTAAAATAATTTGCTACAACTTACTAACTACTTAACTTGCAAGTTTCTTTCTGAAAACACGGAAAGTATCAAGAAAATATTGTTACCCTACATTTTTATTACGCCTGTAATAAAATAATAGCAAAAGCAGATAACAAATTTTGCTATTTCATTGGCACAGGCGTAACAGGCAATATTTTTTAACCTACTGCAATTCAATAGCCACATTGCTCGCGGATAAAATCTGGAACGAAAAAATCTACACAAGAATCAAAGTCATTGACATAGTCCAAACCATCACATCAAAACTGGCAGTGGTCAGACCAAACTTACTATAGGAGTGATGACTATTCAAGCCGAAAGACAAATAATGAAGTTATGGGTTTTATTTTTTCTTTTGAGGTACGAAACTCTTAAATAATAATAAGTAGGTACAATTAATTTAAGAACCATATAATAATCTTGCCATTGTTTTTCTTATAGTTAAATATTAATAAATGAACCAAAATATTTTAATAAATAACCTTCAACCCTTTCACATTCATCCCTTTGCGCTCTGAAAGTTTCCGAACACTAAATAATGAGTATCAACATTTTCTGAAGATGAAAGAAGCTGGATTCCAGAGTCAAAATGTACTTCGTTTTTAACATTCTTAAAATATTCTTTACAAAATAATACTGAGTGTATTTCTAAATCTTCCGGGAATATGAAAATGACATTCGCATTTTGTAAAGTTTTGAAAAACTGCGACATTACTGTATAGTTCACGGTGCAAAACTACTCACGACATTGCTTTCCAAGGAAAGCTGGTGAAAATTTCTACAATATTTTAGAAAACTCTGTTACGTCTTTGAACTTATTATAACTTTAGAAATAATATATTTACTCAATATAGAATCAGAAAAATAATAAATACCTAATTCCGAATACGGATCCATAGTCAGTACTGAAGTTTCATTACTACACTCACAAACCCAAAATCACGCAATGTAGGAAGAGAGCTGATTTCATCCTTGGCACTGATCTAAAAATCACGTTTGAATAGTCAGTTCTTAGCCTTGCTGCACGATTAATTTATCTATACTTATTATATGGAGCGGGCTATGTTAGATGTTTCTTTGAGGGGCAAAATACGTAACGAGGAAATCCGTAGAAGAACCAAAGTGACTAGTTGACATGGCTCAACAAAATTATTCAGCTGAAGTGGCAAGTGGCAGGTCATGCCTGTCGCAGTACCGATGGCTGCTGGGGAAGACATGTTCTGGAGTGAAGACCGCGTATCAACAAGCGCAGTGTGGGACGATCTCCAACCCACTGAACTGATGACCTTAAGAAGGTAGTGGGAAGTGGGTCGATGAGGAAGGTGGAGGACCGTGTGTGGTGGCGCGCTCTTGGGATGGCCTATATCCAGTAGTGGATGCAAACAGGCTTCTGACTAGGCCAGGCTTCGGTAGGATTGACTCTAGGAGATAAATTATATTAGTGAACGATGTCGCGGGCTAAAATTATTATACATCACACTTTTAAAAGAAATCTCTCTCCTTGTATTGAACATTTGTAAATAAGGGGTTTCTTCTGTTCTCTGCAGGGAACTCTATAATTTTAATGATCTTGTTACGTTTGCAAATCTAATGAGGTGTTTGACTTTCCTTTTGATTAGGGCCTTTAGTATTTGTAGGTTGTTATTTTTGTTCGTTTGAAGTTACGCACAACACTTGAACTTTCCCCTTTTCGAAAGAAACTTTTTTATTTATAATATTGTAGCATTTCATTCTTTAAGATTAAGATACCTTGGGGTTAAAAGTGCTCATAAATATTATAAGAAAGAAAAAGAAAGCAAATCTTTGAATTGAATTGCATGCAAAAAAAATTGAAGTTTATCAGAAACATACTAATGAGTAATAACATGTCTATATTTCACATTCATGAATTTAAAGTTATAATATACAATGTAAATGGAATTTAACCAGTAGCTGTTTTCTTTTGTACAAAAATAATCCATACTTTGATATTGTAAATGCAAGAGTTTGTCTATCTGCCTGTTACATTTTTAAGGCCCATATTACGTTCAAACAATTTAGACAAATTTTAATACAGAAAAAGCTTCAATCTCGGGGACTGACATAGGTTTCTTTTTATCACGAATAATTAAATATTTCCAACGGGATCTTTAAACCTTATATCACGCAGCTGAAGTTCAAGCATCATTTAGTATGTATACAATTACGTAGTGTGTATACTAGGCAACATATCTGTCTCTCTTCTTACAAAGGTTGCCTGTTGAAAATTGCTTGAAGCAATAACGCCACCTATGCATACAATTGCGTCAAGTTTTAGAAGTTTTTCTTGTTTTGTGTGCAGTAAAAACTTTTTATGTATATTTTAATTTGAAATCATGGTTTTTATTACTTAAAATTTTTCATCAACGAAAGCGTTCAGTTAGACCAACCAACTGGACTAAATCGTTTCTAAATTAGACCAACCCGTAATAATAATAATCGAAGCACTGACTTCCTGCTTGGAAGTCCGGCGTTTAACCATTGTAGCAATATGGTCGTAAACCAAATGCAATTTTGTCCGGTAAAATGGTTCACTGCAAAGATTATTCCTAAATAATGGCTGCAGTAAGGCTTTGGCTTAATGTTTGGCTTCAAGACACAATTTATTCTGAGCTCAAAGATAGTAACCGCTTGACGTGATCTCAACATCTATCTTACTTATTGTTACAAGTTGTACTTTATTTTTACTCTATTTAAAGACTTAATTAAGTATGTAGAAGAATATTTTGGCGTTTAAACTATCGGTGACATTGATTTCGGATTTGTTTAAGGTCTATTATGTATTTAGAGGCCTGCTATATATGGCGGTATTGTAGACTGCTTGTACTATGACTCTGATTAGAACGCACAGTATTGAACAATCTAGTATTTAGACCCTGGACGAGTCTAAACTACTTTAGGTCAAGTTTGAGATGGCTTATAAATATTGCATTAATTATAACGGGACTAAATGTATAATAGAGTTATAGGCACACTTTATAAACTTCTTTCCTCAAAGTTTGAGCGTTAAAAACTTTTTCTTAGATGGCGGTCTTTTGTGAACTCATAAAACGGAATCGCTATCTCAATTATACAATTTTCAACGACTTTGCAATATTAGAAAACTTGTAAAGTAACTAGCATACAAAATCAGAGCGGGGAATATATCATTTCTTTGTCATTAATGTATCTATCTACAGAACAAATGAATACTAATAATAATTTTAATAAAATCTAAATTTCAAAAGTATTAATTAGTTATTTTAAAAGAGTTGTTAATTCTGTAATAATTCATAAATTGTGGATAGATATGTATTTTTCCATACAGAGCTGTAAATTGTATGCTGTCGTATATTTTGTCTTAGTAAAGTTTTTAGATACTGAGAAATGTCCAGTACTCTGACAAGCCAACAAGCACTTACAAGTTTAAAGAAATCATTTTTGTTAAAACATTTTTGTTTTGAAATTAATAAATAAGTTATTTTCCGTAATCAACATGAATTTAAAATAGTCGTGATTTAAAATTAAATATCGTATTTATATACATATTCAATAATTATAGATGGTAGGTAGATCATGTTAAGGTATACCTTGACACGTTTTGCCATGTCTACCTACGCTTGCCGAGCTACATTAATATGCGATAAGTCTGCGTACCTAACTACGCATGTAACGTGCCACAGTAGCCCTGTTCCCAAGGACCGAGAATCATGCATAATTCCTGACAAATCTGAATGGAAGTGTTGAATCTAAAATCCTGTTTTGCTACGGCTAGGCGTTGGGAACATAATGAATTTCTGCCTTAAATATACCAGCAGTTATAGCCACTTAAATGTTCTAACTGTAGATAAAACTATTTTGGTTACTAGATGCCTACGACTTCATCTGCGTAGATTATGATTTATCTGAAATTCCGTGGGAACTTTCTGATTTTCCGGGAGCACAAGTAGCTATGTCCTTCTCCACTAAGCATTTTACCTCTGTACCAGAGTTCGTCAAAATTGGTTAAAAGGGAAGGCCCGTGAAAAAGGTAACTGACAGATAGACAGACACTTTTGCATTTATAGATATTGCTTTGCTGCGCAGCTAATTAATATTGTAATTGAATTGAAATGTAATGTAACTGATTTAATTGTAATAAAGTAATTGAAAACTACTTCACATTAAGCAAAGTTTAATAATACTACTAGCAGTAGCAAACTAATCTATTGAGTGATTAGCTAGTTTTGTTACTTTAAACTTTGTTGGCAAACTGTAAGAGTCGTCTATCAAAAATTATAATGAATAAATTAATTAGGTTTTATATTTTATTTATCAATTTTATGAATAGAAATATTACAAAGACACAACGAGATCTTGTTTTTATAGGAGGTATGTCAGCATGGGCAAAATAATCACTTTTTTATTATGTTTTAAGCCGGTGAATTTCTATTGAATAGGTGGAATCACATTAAATGCATTTTCATATAGTGGAACTTGCGCCACTTATAATGATCATCATGACTTCAGAAATCGGATTCTATTGAAAAGAGCAAACAAGAAATTCGGAATTTACTCTTTTTCAATAAGTAAAATGTTACAATATTATGTTAGTACATATACTAAGACAATAGAATATACTAATAAGATAGTTAATAATAAATCTATCCCAAGGTGTTGAATGCTTTGACACTAAGAATACAATTTTGCCACTAAGAAATTCGTCAATTGTACAATAAACTCGACTTAACAATATTTTCTTGAACTTACCACAGCAGAGTAGCTTATTTGTACATTTTCCTTCACAGACAATTGGCTATTCTACTGCTATTCTACTAGTATTTTAGGTATTCTGCGCGGTATTGAGTCCGACCGAGAATGTAAATAGCGCCTGTAACTTCGAAAGAGCACTTGCGAAAGAATAAATGTTGCTATTTTTTTTTTAATTTTCATCATCATGATCAACACATCGCTGCGCTGGCCCACTACTGACCACCTGTCTCCCCTTAGGATGAGAAGGGCTTAGGTCATAGTTCACCACGCTAGTCAAGTGTCAATTAGTGTCAAGTTGCAGTTGGCAGACTTTACACACCCTTGAGCAATAAGGCTTAAAATTCGACAAACTTGAAATAAGGTCCATTGCTAATATTTTTCAGGCCGCTTTTGAAGCACTTAGTACTTGTAGATCGCAGAGGTAGATATTTACTTTGTTTCACTATTATAATATTATTTCGACTAAGAAATTAGTACTTGAGATGCTTCTAGAAGTTCTAGAACATCTGAAATACTTAAACTTGTTATATTAGGTTAACTTGAATTTAGCGAACATTTACTTAATGTTAAGCTCAACTTGAGGAAAATATTGAAGTTACGGGCTGATGTTTTTCTTTTATTAACTATACACGTAACTTGCTCTATATCTAGAAAGATAAGTTAGGCATTTTATTTTATAAAAACCTTGAATACTTTTATTTTAAACTAGAGGATGCCCGCGACTTCGTCCGTGTGGAGTTAGGTTTTTAAAGATCCCGTGGGAACTGTTTAATTTTCCGGGATAAAAAGTCGCCTATGTCAATTACAGACAGGGACGCAAGCTACCTCGGTACTGAATTTTATACAAATTGGTTAAGCGTATGGGTTTTTAGGAATCCCGTGGGAACTCTTTGATTTTCCGGGATAAAAAGTGGCCTATATCCGCCCCCGGGATATAAGCTAACCCTGTATCAAATTTGTTCAGAATCGGTTAAACTGTTGGGCCGTGAAAAGGTAGCAGACAGACAGACACACAGACAGACACACTTTCGCATTTATAATATTAGTATGGAGTAGATTCTTTGCGGTTATAATTTTATGACGTGAAGAAAAACCGTCGCTTCGACAATTTTCGGTTTTTTCTTAATGATAGCGCTTGGCGGCATTCAGATCTGCTGGCTAGAGATGATGCAGCTAAGATGGAGCGCGCTTGCTACGAAGATGCCTATTCACTCTTGACTTGAAGTTACCCCATAAACATGCGGGGAAAATTGTTGCCGGCAAGGCGTTCCATGTCCTAGCAGTTCGAAGAAATGAGGGAGAAAATTGCTTCGTACGTATCCGTGCAATTTTGGCTTCGTACGGATGCAGACATTGACAATCATCGGACACTTTTTTTCGTATTTAAGTGCTAATTATTTTTAAATTTTCCGCTAAAACGACAAGAGCTTTTTTATTGAGATACAAAATTGTCACGCTATTAAAAACATGCCAGCTGAAAACAACTTGGTAAACCTATCAAACACGAAGTGACAGTTATGGACCATTTTTCTCCCGTAACGATCCATACATCTGACAGGATACAGTGCTGATGATGAATTAGTGTGTGCGAGCAACATTATAATTATTTATTTACATCGCATATCGCTCTATTGCCATCCAGGCCAGACAAACGCAGCCATTTGGAAATCCATACAAATATTATGTATGTGACAGAGATGGCTTGCATCCCGGAGATGGACATTGCCTAGGTTCTATTTATCCCGAAAAATCTGAGAATTTTGGAATTTTTGAAATTTAAATTCACCCTAACGAATTTTATAATAATATTTTCTAAATAATTGTCTCTAGTAAATGGTATGGTGGGAACGTTCAGATTCTCGAAACAGGCAACCCGATTAGGGGTTAAACGTTGGGTTTTCTCAAAACCCTTTTTAGGATTCCGTACCTCAAAAGGAAAAAAGGAAACTTTTTAGACGACGACAGGGCCTTCTCCGGTTGACCAAGGAACTCTTGTTGACGATAGAGTCTTCTCTAGTTGGCCGAAGGCCAAGCGGGGGTGCGGGCCTCGAGGCGTAGCTGTTGCTAGGAGACCATTAAGAGTGAATTTGCCCAAATACGGGTGTTTTGAAGGTTTTTAGTTCAGTCTCTCTCTGAGATTCGGAAAGATTATTGCATATTTTCGGTGTTTAGATCGCGAACTAAATTACCTTAATTAACAACCAATTAAATTATTTAGTTTAGCACTAGTTTTTTTATATTAAAGTTATCGGATAACCTCTACGCGTTGAACTTATGTTCTTCGAGTAGGTTTTGGGAGGACATTCCAATAATTCGCTAAAGTATTTAAATAGTACCTGCTTTTGAGTGACGTCTATACTATACTTATAAACGCGCAAATACCATCGCTTGCGTATCATTATTGGGCCTTTGATCCTCTTTCCGGTCTGCGGGAAAGCCTCTTAGGTTCCGAATATATTTTATGCCACAAATCGGCTTAACCTCCGTCCCCCTGTTTTGTAAGATTGTTATGTTTCTTGGTTAGACACTTACGTCACAGTCCACGGCAGTTATGAAACTTGTAACAAAAGATCCAGGCTTCACTTACGCTACACATAGCTTTGCGAACATTATGGAACACTTTCAAGGTTTCCTCACGATGTTTTCCTTCACCGTTATAGCAAGAGATAGTTGATTGCTAAAAACCTACATAATTCCGAAAAGTTCCGAAATCTGAATGGGTGGCCGAAATGCTACATCACTTCACAATACTGAAGTGGGCCGAACAACGGAAACAATTCATTTCCGAGTTGTCATCCTAATTGCTAACGATTCAAGAAGGCCACGCTAAAGTGGCCCGTAATCTACAAACCTCTATAACCTAATTGCTCCAACAGCTGGAGTCTTGTTAAATACAATGTGCATTTCCAGGTGATTTACCATCACCACCTTAATCTATGGTTTTGATATTTGGGATTTAAAAAATTGAACAAGTGCGAACTGAGCTCGCGTGGAGAGGGTTCTGTAACAATAAACATGGATATGTAATATTATGTACCTAGGATAAGTCTCTTGAAGGGACTTCCACACGCCATAGTCTTACTTGCCTGAATCCAGCGGCTCCGATGTCCCCTAAACCGAACTATGTGCCCTGCTTGCAGTGACGGATTAACCCTTAATCAAATTAAGCAATTGCCGGGGGCATCACGTGTGAGGGGGCACCAGAAGAAGCAACAAAAAAAATCCGTCCTTAGGGCATCACGTCTCACTCTCACGTCACCAAAAACCACACCAAAAAAAGTTTCAAGTACTAATTTGAAGATTCGCTCGTTTTAAGTTGACATAGAGTCCGCCGACCTAGAGTCATAACCCCACTCCCGCTTGCCGACTCGCTGCCCGCTTGTGCATTCAACAATTCGAATTTCGAATGCCCCCGAAAGCCGCAAGGCGCATTTCAATAATTAAATAAATTATGCTTTGGTTTTTAATTTTTATTGTTGTCGCACCTAACTACTCCACTTCTAAAGTACATTACATCTCATCATCTTATTTTACAAAAAACTAATGTTTTTAGGCGGTAAAGGTTTAAAGACCGATTCTATAGTCCAGTAATTTGGTAATATGAGATGGAAAGTTGTCAGAAGGTTATGCAAATTGGTGGTTTTATAGATTTCGATGTGCTCTTTCCGAATTTTTATTTTGCCACCTCGTACCTTTGCCGCTCGCACCGCCATCTTGGAAAAATGCCGCCTAAAAACAGTTTTTTCACGATAACTTCTTTCCTATTCATTTTACGACCAAAATTGCTATGTAACAATTAAACTAGAGACAATTTCCTACAATTTGTGTAGTCACTTTTTTTTGTAGACTCAATAGTTTCAGTGTACGAGCGCCACAAAGCCCACTCCAACACTCGTTTTGGCTAAATAACTCATTTCCACACCACCATGTGGTAGAGTGAGTGGCGTGATTTTTTTTATGGTATCTCCAGGAGCCGGTAGTCACCTTCAATTTAAGCCATCAGTTCGACCAGAGAATACTAACACTCTTCAGAATTCTGCTCGAGATAAGAGTAAATATACTGCATCGCAGTTTCGATCTCATGTGAATATGGACCTTTTTTTTGGGTTTCGAACCCAAAGGACTATAATATATAATATATAAGGAACTATAATATAACTATAATATAACTGGGTTAGCCAGTTTTTAGCCAGGGTTAGGGCAGTTTTTATTAAACCCTTTGGTTTCTACACGGCATCGTACCGGAACGCCAAATCGCTTGGCGCCCGGCTTTGCCGGCTAAGCTTTCTTATGGATTTTCTTTGGCAGACTTACATTGTCAAAAAAGGGAAATACTTAATCAAATTGAAACCCCACTTCTACTTTTGAAGTCGGTTAAAAATTGAAATGACCTCGCAACGTAGTATCATTAGCCCCGTAACAGCGGCTCAGGGGGTCGTTTGAGCGGATAACTCCTGTTCAGGAATTCTAATGAGGGGTATAACTAGACAACTTTGTACTTTTGTTGCTGTACGATGCTTCTTAACCATACTTAAATTAAGATATTTCATTCAATTCTTGTTTTAGAAGTTTTGACGATTTTTTTTAAAATTTTGCAATAACTCCTTTCCAGGAATGCTAATGAGGGGTAGGTTCAAATTAGGGTTTGAACTTTTGTTCAATTGGTTCTCAAATATTATTATTTAAATAAAGATTTCAATGCATGTCTTTTGAAGAACTTGACGATAATGTTTTACGTTGTGTCCTGGAAATCAACAGAAAAATGAACAGTTGATTTAAATAATCACACTATCACACTAATATTATAAAGGCGAAAGTTTGTATGTGTGTGTGTGTGTGTATGTTTGTTACTCCTTCACGCAAAAACTACTGGATGGATTTGGCTGAAATTCGGAATGGAGATAGATAATATCCTGGATTAGCACATAGGCTACTTTTTATCCCGGAAAACCAAAGAGTTCCTACGGGATTTCGTAAAACCTAAATCCACGCGGACGAAGTCGCCGGCGTCAGCTAGTATAATATAAATAAAACAGAAAAATACTAATATATTTTTATTTTAATAAGTATTATTATTTGATTGATAGTTTGTCCTTCAATCTCGTTGCAGCAGAGCAACGCGGCAACGGTTCGATATTTTTTGAATAGATATTATAAAAAAACTGTAAGCCAGATGGGCTATTTTTACCTCGGGAATCAAATAATTCCCATTCTCATTTTTAAGAACCTAAATCCACGCGGACAACGTCGCCGACATCAGCTAGTCCAGAATAAATCATGATTTTTCAACATAAAAGAAAA
This sequence comes from Maniola jurtina, assembly GCF_905333055.1. NCBI lineage: Eukaryota > Metazoa > Arthropoda > Insecta > Lepidoptera > Nymphalidae > Maniola > Maniola jurtina. The sequence continues at coordinate 14,479,099 of NC_060039.1, forward strand.
ATAAAACCGACTTCAAAAACGACAAACACTAAAAAGTAAAAAATAACTTTTGTTTAGCTACACGTGTAATGCACCTAGGTATGAAGTCGAGCGAGCATATTAAAACAAAATTAGAAATCCAAGAGTGAAGCTCGCCCGACTTCATACCTAGGTGCATTACACATGTAGCTAAACAAAAGTTATTTTTTACTTTTTAGTGTTTGTCGTTTTTGAAGTCGGTTTTATTTTTCTTTTGAAAATTTTTTATTTCACAATTTTTAGTGGCCCCTAACTAACTAACTGTACTATAATATGCTGTGCCCAGTTAAAACCCTACTGTTTACTAAGCTATTACACTGATCGCGAGCAATTTGCTCCTATCCATTGAGGAGTTCTGTTCTCCATCTCCGAAGATATTCATCAGATCTTCACCAAATTTATATGGGACCACCTGCACAGTATACCCTTTCAAACAAAAAAAAAATTTTCCAAATCGGTCCAGGGGTGTTTGAGTAATCGGGGAACATACATAAAAAAAAAAAAAAGATCCCGACGAATTGAGAACCTCCTCCTTTTTTGGAAGTCGGTTAAAAATGACTGCAAACATACTACAATATTCTACGACACTGTTGTAAAACAACAACAGGAAGAAATCCGTATTTTAATAATTTATAACACTGAATTCCCGAGGGAGTTAAAGTCAGACGTGGAAGTTTGGAAAACTTTGCAATAAGGGGTTTCAGGGGCTTGAAACAATTCGCGAGCAACTTCTGGCGTTCAGACTCTGTCATTATGTTAGTTCAGTCCTTTATAATTCGTTTAGCTGCCTTGTAATTCGTTCACTTGCCGTCCTAACAAAGAGCAACTTCATCTATTGACTACGAAACTCAAATTTGAAGTATCCTTTACTAAATGAATGCTAAAGCCTTGCACACACAAAATTAGAGATCTTTTGACGTGACAACGTCTTATAATTCGATAGAGCCGGCTGCACGCACGAAAAACATGACTCATGCGGCGTTACCTCGCTCTGAGGCGTTCCATGTAAGGCTTGAAGTGCAAGCGAGAGCGCGGAACGAGCGACAAAGAAGCACAATCAGCCTTTGTTGTCACGTTCAACTATCGTCAGTAAACCGACTTTACAGACAACCAATTTTTTTTGGTTATCGCTTAATTTCAGGGGAAATGGCAATGCTAGTTATGATTGACATGGCTATTTAAGTCGAATAGCTACCTAATGCTGATAAAACTAGGAACCAAAAAAAAATTATGTTAAAAAAAGTTCTTATCCAATTTAGCGTAAATTGGCCAACGATTAGCCAATTTGGTTTCCCAATCTCGCCCACGAATAGCACTCCCCGCTAATAAATTCAATAATAAATTTCCCCAAAATGGCGCACGGTTCTTGGAGACATTTCAAAGAAAAATGTTCTGGTACGTAAATAATTATGACGTCAAGACGCCCTACGATTACACCTAAATAAACTTAAATTAGAAAAAAATCTTTATGATATTAGTTATGAAAAAAGATTAGAAGAATCATGTAATTAAAACTCGACCCTACTGAATAAACTCTAATAAAAATAGTCGTTACCACAAAAATATTTTTATTTTCGGAACCTTCTGGATACATCTGACGCCATGATAGATTTAAGATGACGTCAAACTTAGAAAATATCCATTACTACTCAATATTTTACTTTAATTCCAAGCGCATATTTTGAAAATCTGGAAAACCACAGGCATAGATTTTCCAGATTTGCCAGATTGTTGATGTTTCTACAAAATTCCATTGAATATGATTGGTTAGTATTCCAATGAAAGACGAACTACGTTTGTATGGAGCGAGTGATGGAGAGACCCCTCTCAACCATCGCTTCAGTGACAAGGTAGTGGCCCTGGGATAAAAGAAGTATTAAATTGAGCGCATACGTTTATTGGGTGTGAAATTTCCAATATACAGCTCTATTATCCCCGCGCAGTGCATTCCTGCAGCGTTTAAGGTCTTATAGAATTGTTCCCGTGCAATATTGGCTCTGAACACGTTATTTATTTATTGAAATTGAGATGTTGGTACTACAGAGAATCGGGTGTATGGTTTTACTTAGTCTATTTTTTAAATTTATAGACTAGCGCTTGGCTGCAATCAGACCTGTTGTGGAGTGATGACGCAGAAAGTTGGAGCGCGCTTGCCTAAATGATGCCTATTCAATTTTGACTTGAAGATATTTGAGTTTTTCGTAGGTCCGCCAGTGCGAGGTTGCATTTCCGGCACCTTGGGATTCCAATATCTATGGGTTCTTCGAACTATGTGCGCTGCCCATTGACAGTTCAGCTCCGCAACTCGTTGGACTATATTTGGTACCTTGGTTACTCTACAGATCTCCTCATTTCTGATTTGATTATGTAGTGGTCAATATAGTTTGGTCATGTAACATCCCAGATATTTACATTACTTATACGTAGGGCCTGAGGAAGAATTTTGAGAAATCCCAACCGAGCCAAACCATAGTTTTCAGTAATCCCTTTCCTTCACATTTTCTCTCCCGATAGTTCCTTTAGTGAAGTGATCACGATTCCAAGCCGTGGCTGCCATAAACGGGCTGGGTTCGCGGGATCTTTATGTGCGTCGTAAATCGCTTCACCAACGCAACGGTTCACCGCTTTATGACTTCGGAGATGCGATCGAGCGTTGATATAAAACGTCAAGGATACACAGTTTCGGGCGTTCACAATTTCTTCATAGTACTATAAGGGCGAAGAGCGGAACGTTGGCGTCCCTAAAAAAGAGCTCTAAACTTGAACCTGTGCCGTGGGTCATTATTAACTGACTAGATGATTCCCTCAACTTCGTCCGCGCGGTTTTAGGTTGTTCCCGTGGGAACTCTTTGGTTTTCCGGGATAAAAGTAGCCAATGTGCTAATCCAAGATATTATTATCTATTTCCATTCCAAATTTCAGCCAAATCCGTCTAGAAGTTTTTGCGTGAAGGAGTAACAAACATACACACACACAAACTTTTGCGATTATAATATTAGTGTGAAGTGTGATAGACGTCTACTACTGAATACACTACTGCCTTCACTGTTTTGCACCACCTACATCCAGCGGCTCTCTGCGACTCGTTTGATGTCGTCTGTGGGATCGATAGAACATGGGACCCCAACATCTACTGATTTTCAAATCAATCAATTGAAGGGGCAGTCCTCTTTTTTGCAACCCGTTGAGCTTTGTCGGTCACTCTGGGTCTCATACGGAGCACCTCATTTTTGATTTAATCACGTAGAGAAACTTTGAGCTTGGTTATAAGGCCCATAGTTAGCAACCAAGTCTCAGATTCATGCAATCACTGGCAATACGTTTATCGATAATAGTTATAGATATCTTGGATTTAGTATATCATTGCGATGAAAGCAGACGAAGATTTTATTCGCTTCACTTACGTACCCCGCAAAGCGCCTGCCTGAATGGTTCAGAAATGAATCGTACTCGATGTAATCACCTTAAGTACTATCCAACTGCACACTTCAAGACCTGTGTCACTATTGTACCTATAGATTCCTAATGTATTGGCAGTAGATGTATTTTAGACGTAGACCGCTATGCTTTGTAATGGCTTTCCAAATACTTATAATACAAGTGTAAATTAAAAATTTTCAACACCCCCGACAAATCATTTTCAAATAAATAATTATGTATATCTAGGCAACGTCCATCTTGACAGCTTGACATTTGTCAATTGACACTTGAATATTATGAACCTAAGGGTTATCTAACCTTCTTTTCTACAAGAAAACTAGAAAATAGCTGATAACTTTTAAACGGCTGAACCAATTTTTTTGGATTATAGCTAAGAACACTCTCGATCAAGCCACCTTTCAAACAAAAAAAAGTAAATTAAAATCGGTTCATTCGTTTAGGCGCTACGATGCCACAGACAGATACACAGATACACAGACACACAGATACACAGATACACACGTCAAACTTATAACACCCCTCTTTTTGGGTCGGGGGTTAAAAATGTGCCGTGTTTATTTAAATAAAAACCGCGGGTTCTGTACGTATTTTTTTGACATATTGCACGATAAATCAAAAACTATTATGCATAAAAATAAATAATAATCTGTTTTAGAAATTTACATGTAAGTCCTTTCATAATATGATACCCCACTTGGTAGGTATATTATCTTACTTTGAAAATTGAAAATACTAATTATGTGTTCATGAACACATTTTATTGTGATGTAACCACAAATTCACGGCTATCGGATTTTTCCCCTTATGCTATAAGATCTATCTACCTACCAAATTTCATGAATCTAGGTCAACGGGAAGTACGCCATAGGTTTCTTAACTGACACGACAGACACGCAGATAGATTGACTGACAGACAGACAAGTAATCCTATAAGGGTTCCTTTTTACGCCTGGAATATGGAACCCTAAAAAGCCTTCGAGCCTGGGGTCAACGTAGCATAAGCTAATATTTTAAGCTGTCACACTAGCCCCAGCACACTCGGCGCGCAGTTATGCGTTTAATCCACCATAAATCTAACCGTATAAGCCTCTGAGCCTGCACATGTAACATCATAATATTTTCCTTTTCTAAACCCCTGCAGGGTTAGCACGAAATTTTACATCTCGACAACGTTGACAGAATTCGAGCGTCGAAACACAACGTCACAGTAAAATGGGTATTTCAAACCTTGCTAACCGATTTCAAGAAAACCGTCAAGTGTGAGTTAGACTCGCACACAAAGGGTGCCCGTCATACAAGATATTAGTTAATAACACTTTAATAACAACAGCGCCATCAATACGTGATTTAGTAAACTAATTATGTTCATGTACACATTTTTATATATTTTTTGTTATGTAACTACAAATTCACGGTTTTCGGATTTTTTCCTTTACTTATGAGACCTACCTGGGAAGTACTATCATATAGGTTTTTCTTGAGAGACAACGAAGTGATCCTTTAACAGGACTCTCTCCGTCACTTACTCCATACAATCGTAGTTCCCATTTCATTTGAATATTAAGCAACCAAAGTCCATGAAATTTTGCAGACATAGTCTAGAAACTAATATCTGTGTCTGTGGTGTTTTAGATTTTTCTAATAATATGTAGTTTTAAAATTACAGGGGCTCAAAGATTTGTATTTTTCTTTAAAAAAAGGCCCAACTTTGTGCTCGTTTTTCTAGACAATGGAGCAATTTAATGAAATTTGGAAAAACCACAGACCTAGAAAATTTAATGAATATTATGTAGTAAAAAAATTATCGTTATATATTTTATATTGTTATAATTGTGTGGGAACTACGAAAACCAGAAATTACACCCAGAAATCTTGAAAATTTCGTGCTGTCTCGATTTGTGCAAGCGGGGTGGTGAAGTGCGGGGGACGACACGTGAAACTGACAGAAACTGACAGTCTAAACACACGGGCCACATTTAGACTGCACCCAACTCCAAACTTGTCGATAGGTCTAACTAAATACACTGGTACATTTCAACTTGCGTTAGACGTATGCGTTACCTACTCAGACGTTGCCTGTAGATAAAAATATGTCTCATGTTTGCTGGCAATAGCGTATGCATCAAACCCTGCAAGTTGCAACTCTCTTGCAACCTATTCCTCACGCAATACGCACAGCTTTAATATTATAATTTTTGACAATGTATACTATATGTAATGCCATATCACAGGTCACTCTCTGATTTATTGCTAACAATTTACTTCCAAATGCAAAGAAATCTAAGTGTGTTGAATTCACACTGCCCAATACCAGGACCTTAAATGACATAAGTTCATTGATAAATAATCATATGTTGAAAATAAAGGAGAACCCCGTGTTTCTCGGTATAATGTTAGATGCAAAGCTTCTATGGAACACCCACATATCAACACTTGATGGTAAACTCAGCTCTGCTGCTTACACTGTTAGAAAAATTCGACAGGTACTGACGTGGAAACTGCAAAAAATGTATATTTTGCCTATTTTCACTGTATTATGTCTTACGGACTCTTGCTATGAGATAAAGCGGTAGATATTGAAAAAAAAATGTATTACAGAAAAGGACAGGACGTGCAATTTATAATTTAAAACCGCGCGCTGCCATACAATAAAAATATAAGGAAATAAGTACCTTATCTATTATCTTATAGTAGCTTTTAAATATATTTACAACTAGCTAATGCCCACAGCTTCGCTCGCGTGGATTTAGGTTTTTAAAAATCCCGATCCTTTCATTTCCCAGAACAAAAGTTGCCTCTCCGTAATAGCCCGTCCCCGGGATGCAACTTGTTTCTGTATCACGTAAGAATATTTAAACGGATGATCCTTTTCAAATCCCGAGGGATCACCAGGATTTAGGAATGCAATTTCTTACAGCATCCTATACCTTCAATATCAATTAATAATCGACACTTTTTAAATCCCATTAGCTTTAGTAGTCAGGTCCCCTGCAACATCAGGATTGAGGAGTTGGAATCCAAATTTTTTATTGAACAATGTCGCAAACTTTCTTTATCGATTAAAAAAACTACCCAAAATTACGCAGTTAGGTTACCTGCCAAATTTCATGGTTTTGAGTCAACAGGTACCCTAGAGGTTTTCTTGACACACACGACAGACAGACAGATAGACAACAAAGTGATCCTATAAGAGTTCCGTTTTTCATTTTGAGGTACGAAACCCTAGAAAACGTAGGAACGGCATTTCGAACCAGTGGTAAATTTGTCTGACCATCCAAAAACACTTTGAAGTTTACCTAAAAGTTTACAGGAATAAAAATTTATCATTGTATTCCATTCCATTTCATTCTATTCCCTTCTGTTCAAAGATAAATAGATAATAAAAATATTTGTCACCGAAACAAAAATTTACGATACATCAACCAATATCAATTTTACTGATGACAATCTGACTATTACCAAAGTGAACGACTACTATAATATCTATTATATACGACTAACATAATATGTATTATAAATTGTGTGCCGTTTGCATTCTCACTAGGTTCTCATTAAGTTTGTTTTATTTGGTTAAACTTTCTGGCATTTATATTGTTATGACGTTTAATTGGCAAACAGTCTGTTTATTGGCTCAAACTCAAAAATTCAGCCAATCACAACAAAGAAAATATTGTAATAATGATTGATGCAGCTTTCTGTAATTGAAAACAAAATATTTGACATTAACTTGAATGTGACAGTGTTTTCCGAATAGGGTTGCCAGAGGCCCCGTATTTTACTGGTTACCCCGTATTTCGGGATACAGAAACCTGGCTGGCGAAATCAAACACTGACGTTATGTCCAGTAGAAAGAATATTTTCCTTTTGCGGCAATGCGTAGCCGAAACCCACTCGATATTGATCATGGTCGTAGCCAAGGCGGCGGGGCTTGGTTTGAGGATGTAAGCCTTTTTTTATACAAGTTAGCCAGTGACTTTAATCTTTTCTAGTGGTAAGTGATGATGCAGTCTAATTTCTTGGCCGTTAGGGCCATACTAACCATATAACTAGCCATGACCGAAGCCTCCCACCAGACCAGAAATGTTGAAATGGCGACTGCGCCTGGGAAGCCGTCAAAAACCTAAGCCTAAAATAATACTTACACTATTTCTTGCATTTGCTTACCAATTTTTTTTGGAAATATATCAAACATTTCGCGCTCACTTCACTCGCGCTTTGAATTTGTATTACTTGGTGTAAACTCCGCAATTTCGTTTGCATGAATTTAGATTTTTAAAAATTCCGTGGGGGATTTTCCGGGCTAAAAAGCCGCCTAAAAAAAAATGTCTGGGATGCAAGTTACCTCTGAATAGTAAGTACCAAAATTTTGGTAAAGAAGATGGGCCGTGAAAGGGTAGATAGGCAAATAGATATACTGTCGTATTCGTAATATTAGTATGGATAGGAAGCTTTAAAAATATAATCTTGCTATGGCTAAACTCGTTTCCCTTTCACTTTAATTTTTTCTGTATTGAACCAAAAACACTTACGCTCACTGCGCTCGCGCTTTTTTATTGTTGTATTTTATCTCACTGACAAATTGAAAGGCGAAATTCCACTAACCAGGTAATTAGCCCATAAAGTTGAGCGAATGTTTTTTTCCTCATGACAGGATTCAGTTCCGGCCCTGATAAAACCTCTCCCGCAATCGATTCCTGGCTACGGCCATAGTATTGATACTGTGAAGGTGGAATTACAAATTAAATGTAATTTTACGTTAAAATGAAAAGATTGTATGCATGAAATGTATAACATTTTGCTTTACAAAACTTAAGAGTTTTTAAAAGCTATTTAAATAAATAAATCTTTTATTTAAAACCACATTGCAAACACAGTTCACCAATCAAGACACGGCAACATACGGAGAAAAAATACAAAACTTACAAATAAACTAAAATATCTAAATAGGCTTTCCATGCATTTCAGAGAGAACCACCGCCTATTTCTTTAAATACTTCAAATTTTCAAATTTCTTCAAATCTAAACCCCGTATTTTTGATGGTGGTAGCTTGTAAATCAAAAAGAGGCAGGTGGCAACCCTACTACTTCCTAGACAGAATTAAAAAATTGTTTTCATTACTCGGTATGCCTACTGCCATAGTGTGACAGAAAGTGTGACGGTAGTTGTGACCTCTGATTGGCCGACTCTCTTTCACTATTTGCTAAAATTGATGATTGCAACAACAATTTTTTCTTTTTTGTAATCGAAAACAGAACACGGACGTCAAACAGGTTGACTAATTGCAATCATTTCTGACCGGCTAACATTGTTCCGCTAGTGGCTCAAACTCACTGTCGCAGCAAGAACATGGTTAATTCAGCCAATCACAGTAATTTCAATTGGTTATCACAAATGTACCGATCTAGGAACCGAGAATGCACGAACCAGGGCAGATAGAGATAAGAACAATAATATCATACGTAGGAAATCGACGGGGGATCGTTGACAACGATAGCCTTAAGGGTTCCTTTTTACTTTTGAGGTACGGAACCCAAAAAGGAGGTAATGTTATATAACCAGTGTGTAGTTGCCGTCGCGCCGCGCCGTCGCGCCTTCTGTTTGTGTCACGCTTAAGAGGATACTTGTCAACAAGCCCCCGTCAATTTCCTACGTATGATATTATTGTTCTTATCTCTATCTGCCCTGGTTCGTGCATTCTCGGTTCCTAGATCGGTACATTTGTGATATCCAATTCAAATTGCTGTGATTGGCTGAATTTACCATGTTCTTGCTGCGACAGTGAGTTTGAGCCACTAGCGGAACAATGTTAGCCGGTCAGAAATGATTGCAATTAGTCAACCTGTTTGACGTCCGTGTTCTGTTTTCGATTACAAAAAAGCAAAAATTGTTGTTGCAATCATCAATTTTAGCAAATAGTGAAAGAGAGTCGGCCAATCAGAGGTCACAACTACCGCCACACTTTCTGTCAAACTTTGGCAGTAGGCCTGCCGAGTAATGAAAACAAATTTTTCATTCTGTCTAGGTGTAGGGTAGGTGTAGGGTTGCCACCTGCCTCTTTTAGATTTACAGGCTACCACCATCAAAAATACGGGGTTTAGATTTGTTTACGGGAGACATTGTTTCTTATATATTGTTGTATTATTGTATTGTTTATTATTGTATTTGAAGAAATAGGCGGTGGTTCTCTCTGAAAGCTTATTTGATATTTCAGTTTATTTGTATGTTTTGTATTTTTTCTCTGTATGTTGCCGGGTCTTGATCGGTGAACTGTGTTTGCAATGTGGTTTTAAATAAAAGATTATTTATTTATTTCAATAGCTTTTAAAAACTCTTCATTTTGTAAAACAAAATGCATGTTAACTTAAAATTACATTTAACTTGTAATTCCACCTTCAAAGTATCAATACCATGGCCGTAGCCAGGAATTGATTTCGGGAGAGGTTTTATCAGGGCCGGAACTGAATCCTGTCATGAGGAAAAATACGTTCGCTCAACTTTATGGGCTAATTACCTGGTTAGTTGAATAAGTGAAAGGGAAACGAGTTTAGCCATAGCAAGATACTTCTTTACCAAAATTTTGATACTTACTATTCAGAGGTAACTTGCACCCCAGAAACGAACATAAGCTTTTTATCCCGGAAAATCCCCCACGGAATTTTTAAAAACCTAAATTCATGCAGACGAAATTGCGGGGCATACACCAAGTAATACAAATTCAAAACGCGAGTGAAGCGAGCGCGAAATGTTTGATATATTTCCAAAAAAAATTGGTAAGCAAATGCAAGAAATAGTGTAAGTATTATTTTAGGTTTAGGTTTTTGACGGTCTCCCAGACGCAGTGGCCATTTCTAAATTTCTGGTCTGGTGGGAGGCTTGGGTCATGGCTAGTTATATGGTTAGTATGGCCCTACCGGCCAAGAAATGAGACTGCACTATTACCACTAGGAGAGATTAAAGTCAAGGGCTAACTTGTATAAAAAAAGGCTTAGATCCTAAAACCAACCTCCGCCTCTTTGGCTACGGCCATGATCAAAATCGAGTGGGTTTCGGCTACGCAGGTATTATTCTACGCATTGTCGCACAAGGAAAATATGTATTCTTTCTACTGGACATAACGTCAGCGTTTGGTTTCGCAAGCCAGCCCGGCTGAATTTGTAAAAAACCGGCCAAGTGCGACTCACGCACCGAGGGTTCCGTATTCGGGTATTTTTTTTCGACATTTTACACAAGAAATCAAAACTGTTATGCATTAAAAAAAATATGCATAAAAATAAATAAAAATCTGTCTTAGAATGTACTGGTAAAGTCCTTTCATATTTAATTTCATACTTAATTGACCCACTTGATTTAATATTTAGTTACTTTGAAAATTGAAAATACTAATATTTGTTCATGAACACATGACAGACGAAGAGACGGACAGACGGACAGATGGACAGACAGACAGACGGACAGACGGAAAGACAGACAGACGGACAGACAGACAGACAGCGAATTGATCCTATTTCCTTTTTGCTTTTGAGGTACGGAACCCTAAAAATATTTAGTTTTATTTGCCTCATATTTTATTTTCATAATTACGGGTTTCTGTATCCTGAAATACCAACCAGTAACCAGTAAAATACGGGGCCTCTGGCAACCCTACTCGGAAATCACTGTCACATTCAAGTTAATGTCAAATATTTTGTTTTCGATTACAGAAAGCTGCATCAATCATTATTAAAATATTTTATTTGTTGTGATTGGCTGAATTTTTGAGTTTCAGCCAATAAACAGACTGTTTGCCAATTAAACGTCATAACAATATAAATGCCGGAAAGTTTAACCAAATAAAACAAACTTAATGAGAACTTAGTGAGAATGCAAACGGCACACAATTTATAATACATATTATGTTAGTCGTATATAATAGATATTATAGTAGTCGTTCACTTTGGTAATAGTCAGATTGTCATCAGTAAAATTGATATTGGTTGATGTATCGTAAATTAGGTATTGTTTCGGTGACAAATATTTTTATAATCTATTTATCTTTGAACAGAATGGAATAGAATGAAATGGAATGGAATACAATGATTAATTTTTATTCCTGTAAACTTTTAGGTAAACTTCAAAGTGTTTTTGAATGGTCAGAAAAATTTACCACTGGTTCGGAATGCCGTTCCTACGTTTCTAGGGTTTCGTACCTCAAAACGAAAAACAGAACTCTTATAGGATCACTTTGTTGTCTATCTCTCTGTCTGTCGAGTGTGTCAAGAAAACCTCTAGGGTACTTCCCGTTGACTCAAAACCATGAAATTTGGCAGGTAACCTAACTGCGTAATTTTGGCTAGTTTTTTTAATCGATAAAGAAAGTTTGCGACATTGTTCAATAAAAAATTTGGATTCCAACTCTTCAATCCTGATGTTGCAGGGGACCTGACTACTAAAGCTAATGGGATTTAAAAAGTGTTGATTATTAATTGATATTGAAGGTATCTATACCAAGTAAATACTTTGTCGTTGACCTCAACCCTGATGCTGTAAGAAATTGCATTCCTAAATCCTGGTGATCCCTCGGGATTTGAAAAGGATCATCCGTTTAAATGTTCTTACGTGATACAGAAACAAGTAGCATCCCGGGGACGGGCTATTACGGAGAGGCAACTTTTGTTCTGGGAAATGAAAGGATCGGGATTTTCAAAAACCTAAATCCACGCGAGCAAAGCTGTGGGCATTAGCTAGTTGTAAATATATTTAAAAGCTACTATAAGATAATAAATAAGGTACTTATTTCCTTATATTTTTATTGTATGGCAGCGCGCGGTTTTAAATTATAAATTGCACGTCCTGTTCTGTAATACATTTTTTTCTCAATATCTATCGCTTTATCACATAGCAAGAGTCCGTAAGACATAATACAGTGAATATAGGCAAAATATACAATTTTTGCAGTTTCCACGTCAGTACCTGTCGAATTTTTCTAACAGTGTAAGCAGCAGAGTTGAGTTTACCATCAAGTGTTGATATGTGGGTGTTCCATAGAAGCTTTGCATCTAACGTTATACCGAGAAACACGGGGTTCTCCTTTATTTTCAACATATGATTATTAATCAATGAATTTATGTCATTTAAGGTCCTGGTATTGGGCAGTGTGAATTGAACACACTTAGATTTCTTTGCATTTGGAATTGATTTGGAAGTAAATTGTTAGCAATAAATCAGAGAGTGACCTGTGATATGGCATTACATATAGTATACATTGTCAAAAATTATAATATTAAAGCTGTGCGTATTGCGTGAGGAATTGCGTATTGCGTGAGGAATAGGTGCAACTTGCAGGGTTTGATGCATGCGCTATTGCCAGCAAACATGAGACATATTTTTATCTACAGGCAACGTCTGAGTAGGTAACGCATACGTCTAACGCAAGTTGAAATGTACCAGTGTATTTAGTTAGACCTATCGACAAGTTTAGAGTCGGGTGTAGTTTAAATGTGGCCCGTGTGTTTAGACCAGTTTAGACTGTCAGTTCCGCCCCCCGTCAGCGTCGGGGGTTGGTCGTCCCCCGCACCTCACCACCCCTCTTGCAGAAATCGAGACAGCACGAAATTTTCAAGATTTCTGGGTGTAATTTCTGGTTTTCGTAGTTCCAACATAATTATAACAATATAAAATATATAACGATAATTTTTTTACTGCATGATATTCATTAAATTTTCTAGGTCTGTGGTTTTTCCAAATTTCATTAAATTGCTTCGTTGTCTAGAAAAACGAGCACAAAGTTGGGCCTTTTTTTAAAGAAAAATACAAATCTTTGAACCCCTGTAATTTTAAAACTACATATTTTTAGAAAAATCTAAAACACCACAGACACAGATATTAGTTTCTAGACTATGTCTGCAAAATTTCATGGACTTTGGTTGCTTAATATTCAAATGAAATGGGAACTACGATTGTATGGAGTAAGTGACGGAGAGAGCTCTGTTAAATTGAAATAAAGACTCGAGACAAACATGCGGCTAACAATAAGTTGTAGTAATGTAACAGTTTTTGCCGCGCTGACCTTTCTGTTGTCGGTAGACTAATAAAACGAAGTTAGAAAGAACTCCGCCAGTCCGATAATAAAATAAATTCTTATTTCACACTTATTGTATGGCCCAATTATGAGCGGAAGCGAACTCTTAGTACCGATCGATTGCGAAAAACCTGTATCAGTCATTATTACAATCGCAATTGTTGTGATTGACTGAATATATGGTATGCTTGTTACAACAATGCATTGTAGCCAAATAGTGAAAGAGTGCCAGCAAATCAAAGATGATTGCGATCGTGACATTGTAACTGTCATTTTACCGTAATCGAGCCCAAGGTCTCCCTTCAAAATAAGAATGCTTAGGCCACAGTCTGACATGCTAGCTAAATGCGGATTGGTAGACTTCACACTCTTTGAGAATATTATGGAGATTTCTCAGGCATGCAAGTTTCCTCACGAAGTTTGTTCAATTCCAGCGGTGTTTCTAAATTTTTTATTTTTATAATACTTGTTTTTCCATTGGATTCCGCATGCTTGCTAGCCATCCTCCATCCTTCATTAAAGGTATCCTCACGATTAAATTATATTAGCAACTCTAAAGATATCCAAAGTTTTCAAAGCCCAATAAAGTGCTGGTGTCGCAAGGATAAGGCATTCCCCTCGTGTATTCATGACCCTGTATCAGCGCCATGTGGAAATGCTTGGGAATCCGTCTATATAAATTAGCCCCAAAGGTAGTCAATTGTACCAAACGCTAAGTTTTCTAAGCAAAATAAAGTGCTTGTACCGCAAGGGTGAGGTGTGCCCTGGGGTCAGGGGATATTGAAAATGAAAAAACCCGCTCTGCGTCGTCGCTGCCCACCGCGCATTTTATATTCATGCCCCTCACTCCTGTGTCAGCGCCATGTGGGATCGCCTGGGAAAAGGGGACAAGGTAATAGAAAATGAAAGAGTGTCCTGGATTTGGAAAGGTAGGCAACCGGTTTAACTTTTTTGCCCGTACAAATATTATTTACCTTGCAAAATATAAAGGTCTAAGATTTCGGATAAAGTTGAATTTCAGCCATAATATAATTAATGCGAAATTGATTTTGTTTGCTCGTGTAACTTTCAATGAGGTTGCAATGGAACAATATTGATCGACGTGATTTTTGGATCAAGGCCTGGAGATTAACAAGATTCGTATTTCTCCTGGAACAAAAGAGACTACCCACAGGATTTTGAAAATCTAAGTTCACATGGACGAAGTCGCGAGCATTATCTAGGTTGCTTATACCTAATGAAATCAGGTCAAGGCAACCATAATAAATATAGAGTAAAAAAAATATTTTTATCATCACCAACCAAATTGAGAGCAGGAAGCTTATGGTCGCGAAAGGAAAATCCAGCAAAGGTCAAGGTTGTCGCATAAACTTATTGATTGGTCGACGCTTTGTTTTCTTTCTTTGCAGGTTCCTGCTGCTTCCTTTTTAATAGATAAAGATCTAGAGTAAGACTCCAGTTTTAGATTTATGCTATAGACTAGATACTTAAAACGTGGGTAGGTCATTAAAATATTCAATGAGTACCTAAATGTAGAAAATAGCCATGCAAGTAGGAAATACTAATACTGTACAAGACATCTACGAGTATATCAGTTATGAGAACAACATTTTTTTAGCCGTGTATAATTACACCCGTAATTATCAAAATAAGACTTCAAAATAATTTATTTTGCTTTTGATAATTCTTATATTACTTTTTTTCTGCAAAATTAAAGATGTGGGGTAAGCGATTCGTCCAGATACTCTTGATGAAGTCAGAAGCCCCCGAAGGTCCAGCCAAATTCTGCAAATGTCTAAGAAATTGTGAAGGTTTGCGGTCGCCTAACTCCTCGTGGCTCAGTAATTGTTGAATGCGCTTTTCCTGAGACGCAGAAAGGCGATGAATTAACTCTGTCTTCAATTTGTCATATTTATTTACAGCAGGCGGATTCGTTATGATGTCTTTGACTTGTAGGGCGTATTTCGTCTCTAATTGCGTCGTAACGAAGTAAAATTTTGTAGTATCGCTATTTATTTTAGATAGAATGAAATGTCCTTCTAGTTGCGCAAACCATAAGGCTGCCTCTTCGGGGCAAAAAGGTGGGCAACGCAATGGCGTGCCTATTTTTGATACCTCCCCGGGGACCTCTGGATCGTCACTTTTAGTGTCTACATCGCTTGCCCTACTTCCGTTCTGCGCCATATTTTAGAAAAGAAAAAAAAATTTAAAATCGTTCACATGTTTTTCTCCGTCGAGACCATGTTCGAAGTTCACTAGAACCCCCTTACAGCGGACCTTTCAAAGTCCTGAAAAGGCAACCGAAATTCTTCTCCATTGATATTCACGGGAAACCAAACAATGTATCCATCGATAGACTGAAACCGGCATACGTCGCGAGAGAAACAAAGGTTCCAGAGATAGACGCAACACCTACGTCATCAACTTCCACTGCTACTCCTAGCACCACTGAAGCGAAGAGGACAAGAAGTGGCCGGCTCGTCAAGTTCCCTGATTATTATCGACCGTAGCTGGTAGCTACAGTCTAGCCAGGGGGAAGATGTGGCGGTTGCTCACACCGAGACCGCTGCCGCGCGTGAGGTGGGACCACACCTCGCGCCATCTCTTCTTGCCCCGCGCTCCGCACCGGACCGCGGCGCGGCGCGCGCGCATCGTGTCTCGACTCTCGAGTAGTAGTCTCTCGCCGTACCTACTTACCTACACGCGCTTGTTCCACGTGCGCTTGCGTTTGCCTATTGTGACCGTTACTCATTGTAAATATAAATAATAATAAAAGTAAATAGTGTGTCGAATTGTGTGTGTCAATATACCCCACAAAGAGTTCCCACACGGTTATTAAAAAAAACCTAAATCCACGTGAACGAAACCGATGTTATTATTCATTCACTCATCATTGATAACGTCATTATTTCAGTATAGTACCTGTTGATAACGCTCTCATAATTTTACACCCCAAAGCCAATGAATTCTATGTAAACATAAATGTCATTTCCCAAAGCAGATTCTGATGTAGTACTATTAGCCGTATGGTCCACTTTATGATTTAAAAATGCAAATTTGGATCATCGCTCATTCACGTAATCCAAACAATCATTAATACCCGCTACTTGATATTAATTGGCGTTATTACGCAAATTATGGCGCACAATACAAATCCATTTCCGACAGAATTGCCTTAACCCGCGTTATTGGCTAATAAATATTTGCGTGCGGTGCTCGCTCATTTATTTACGATGATTTAGCTACTTTCCGGTACGCAGAGTGGATTAAAGTGGATTAATCTGTAAAAGTCTTATGACCTTGCCGAGCAATGGATACAGCTATGGTTGGAGTTACTAAGCTAGAACGATTTTGTTCTATAAAACTGACAGGTATTCAAAAATCAATAATTAAATAGAAAAAAATAACGATTTCATCCCTTACAAATTATTTTCTAGCTTTAAATTCCTCACTGAAAGATATTTCGAGTATTTGCACTATTCTAGTGACAGAATCTCGAAATTCCAACATAAAATTATCGAGTAACAGAAAATGCAAAATAGGAGATCACAAAATGGTCCGACAATAATTTGCAAATGGCGTCGGCTCAGTGCCTGTAAAAGCGTTTCACAAGGATTTACAGCGACAGCGCAGGTTTGCGTACCTACGTCTTGTTCTGTAGAGTAAAACATATCATAAAGATCTTATTAAATAGCTGATTCCCATAGCTCTATCAAAGTTAGTTAAAATTTTAAAAAATCTCTTGGAAACCCTTTGATTTGCCAATATAAAAGTACTTCAGGAGGCATGCTATGTTGTGTCTTTCTTCAAGATCAGTTCAAGAGCTGAGTCTTGGAAATTGGGCACAAATAGGTATGAAATACGGAAAAAGTAATTCGACTGTAATTTGAACAGATTGAAACTCTTTTTCCACAGGACTTGATATCCAGTGTCTAGATTTTTGTTTCAAATGACTCTTCTGTAGGTATTCATTAGTTTAGTAATAATTACCCTTAGAATACTCATATTGAACAATTAGGCCCTACGAGCGAACAATAATGTATTTTTCATACTCTTAAAAAAGGATTTATAACTAAACCCGCATCAAGAACGCTGTCAGTGTGAAGTGGCTCTATGCCGTTTATCGTGTCCGTCGACGTAGCGGATATCTGCGGACAATTTACGCGTCCCTCAATCATATCCTATTTAGGACCAACCGTTTTTTATTCGACATAATTGTAATGGCATTAACATTTTTACGGATATGGAATTCCCATTATTGTTATTAACACAACACTGGGTAAGTATAAGAAAATACAAATTCGCAAACTGTGGGAAATATCCATTCGGAAAAGTTGGAAGTGTGTAAACCCCGAATTCTCCCCCTCCCTAAATTATCCCCAACTACAAATGTAAGTTTATAATTGTAAATATAAATGTGATACATACTCGTACCATGGATTTCATGGTTTTCGGATTTTTCCTTTTACTTAAGAGCTACTAGACATTGATTGCTTCCTGCCAAATTTCCTGATTCTGAATCAATGGGAACTACTCTATAGGTTTTGATTCCCTTGACGGGTCTTGACAGACAGACAGAGAACACAGACACAAACAGGCTCAAATAGAAAACTGATCAACTTACAATATTAAAAGACGGCTCATAATATTTTATTCATAGCTTTTGGTATGAAGGACGTAAAGTTAATGGTGACATTAATTCGAAGCCACAAGGCCGATTATAATGGGCCTTTCCTTTTAGTATTACAATCGCTTTCCTAATCTTTCCGACTAAATTACGTTAAATAGCAGGAAACTCGTTTAGATGGCGTCCGATTTTTAGGGTTCCGTGATCCGTACCTCAAAAGGAAAAATCGGTCAAGTGCGAGACGGACTCGCACGCAAGGAGTTCCGTACCACCGTATAAGAAATATTTTTTTTTTAATTTTCATGATGGCAATTCTTATGAGGTAGGTATTTGTTGCTATAGCGACAATAGAAGGTACATAATCTGTGAAAATCTCTACTCTCTAATGGTTGATGAGATACAGTCCGTTGACAGAATGATAGAGAGCGAGAGCTTAGTAATAGAGTCCCGTCGGCGCTCTTCGAGTACGAAACCCTAAAAGCAGTCATAGGCAATACAGATTGCGAAGGAACAGGGCAGAGTAAATATTTAATAACACACGTACTGACGGCGGCGAGGGAGCAATTCAATTACAGACTCGCCGAAGAATTGCCTCGATTCAATGATTCAATAGCGATCGTGAGCTATTTGTTTAGCTAAAGTGTCAATTGAAAGTCTTATATACCGACCTACTAACTCAGCGGAAGTAGATGACTTCATTTAATCCATCACCATCGACAACCCATCGCTGGCTCACTACTGAGCACAGGCCCTCCTCAGAATCAGAGAAAAACTTAGACCATAGTCCACGACGATGAGCTGTCTTTACGCTCCTTTGAGAACATTATAAAGAACTCTAAGACAGAATATGAAAGAACAAGGCAAAGTAAATATTTAATAACACACGTACTGACGGCGGCGAGGGAGCAATTCAATTACAGACTCGCCGAAGAATAGCCTCGATTCAATGATTCAATATCGATCTTGTACAATTTGTTTAGCTGGAGAGCCAGAGAATTGTTACACTGACCCAGTATCAAGTGGAAGTTAATAATTTCATTCAGAGCCTCGATAGCTCAACGGTTGAAGAGCGGACTGAATTCCGAAAGGTCGGCGGTTCAAACCCCACCCGTTGCACTATTGTCGTACCCACTCCTGGCACAAGCTTTACGCTTAATTTTATTAGTCATGATTAGCATGGCTAATATTCTTTAATAAATAAAAAATTTGCTAGCTTTTTGCTTCAGTTAATCGTCAGGTATCAGTTCAACTGATTTTGATAGGTACAGAGTTAGCTTACATCTCGGGGATGGACACAGGCTACGTTTTGTCCCGGAAAATCAAAGTGTTCCTACGGGATTTTCAAACCTTAAATCCAGGTGGACGAAGTCGCGGAAATCATATATTTCGAACAGAGATATCTTGCAACCCGCATAATATGGATACCTATAGACTACTTTTCATCCTGGAAAATCAAAGAGTTCCCACGAGATTTATAAAAACCTAAAACCTAAATCCACGTGGCCGAAGTTGTCGGCGTCACTTAGTACTTAGTTACTAGGCTACTAATTATTATGTTATATCCTGTAGGTATATTTTATTCATTAATGAATATCATTTATTTTGCTAGAATATGGTACAATATGGTATGGCGGAATGTTCTGTATAACCTTATATGCAGAAGGACATGATTAGTCTAGATAATATGTTATTTAGTCTGCGTAAATGAAATGATGCATAATCAAATCGTCCAATAACAGACGCTAAATTGGACCAAAGCACACACTGCATGGGAATTGATGAGATGTTAGATCCAATTTGCCGTCCCGATCTGACAAACAATAACCTGTCCAAAACGTATTTAGTTCAGTCAGTGTGTGTTCCTATAGATAACTACTATCAGATTCCCAGTTACGTAGAATTCACTGCTGGAAATTAGGATGGCCTTCCGGCTTCCGTTTTCCCCGCCAGCTACAATATTGGGACTTTCAAAAGAAGAGTGAGTAGGCATCTTATAGACTAGGACAACTACGTCCAAGTGCGGTAAAGAAACCCAGGACAAAGAAGAATTTGACGACCTCCTAATGTATATTCGTTTGAAGGAATTGAAAAAGTTTAATCAGCAAAAGTTCTCAAGTTCCTTGAGCACATAAAACTGAAGGAACTCTTCTCAAACGTAAAGTTCCAATTCTAAAGCAACGTTTCCAAATTAGATGCTTATTTTTCAGTACAGGTATCCTCTTTGTATTCAAATGTCTTTGAGAGTTTGTTCGGATGCAATGTAAACGCCGATCGAACGAAATGCCAGCAATAGTTTACCGCGGCTTGGAAACACAACTTTCCCTTTGTCGTTATCTAAAAGTAGCCGCCTTGGGCCAAGAGCAGACTCTAGACAAGACATTGCCTCTATGAAAGATGTTACACAAACCTAACCTATCCGGGAGATCTAAGAGTCTAAGAGCTCTGTATGTATGTACTTTATTGCACCACAAAACACAAATGGCAGGTTACAAAAAATAAAGAAAACTTAAAAATTATGTACAAAAAGACGTCTTATCACTAAACAGCGATCTCTTCAAGACAACTGATTCGATGACATTGATCGAGAGTGTTCTTATCTATAACTCAAGAAAATCGGTTCAGCCGTTTAAAAGTTATCAGCTCTCTTCTAGTTAAATTACTGTAAAATTCACTTGTGGGGAGTGTTATAAATTTTTAATTTACACTTCTTTAATAAAAAAAATCAAGGAATTGGCGAAAAAAACGGTATTATTGCTCGATCGAAATAAATATTGTAAGAATGAGCAAGACATTGATTGAAAGCTGTTGAAACTTTACTGTAATAACTTATACCATTTTGATCGAAATTACAAACTTTGGACTCAATTTTAGCACATATTACTTACACAAACTTCTGCTTAGAAATGAATTCAAATCTGATTAAGTGATCGAAATCATGATGATTGGACTCAATTTCCGTGTGGTTTTAGGCCCTTTTGCTTTTTATTTAATCGGCTAAAAACATTCGGATTTAAAAAAAACACTTATTTTGATCAGAAAATTATATATTTATATTTTTATTCAAGTAAACTTTTAAAAGTGCTTTAAAATCGTCAAAATAATTTACCACTGATTCGGAATGCCGATCCTACCGAGGAGAACCAGCAAAAAACTCGGTGGTTGCTCTTTGTAAAACCAATTTGTTCGTCAACTCCTCAATTGATACAATAGTGCACAAAAAAATTTTAACAGCTACCTACACTCAATAAAAGACAGTATAATGTCTGCAGCACCCCCAGGGCACAATTTCAAGCTCGTAGCTTCGGGCAACTTTGATTTCTTGTTTGTAGCGAGTATTGAGCGTTTTGCATCGGGGCCGATGGGGGCCAGGGTGCTACGAGCGCTACGACGCGATCTTTTCAGACCTCCTCGCTTCGACGAATTGTAAATACATCACCAAGCCAATCGTACTTACAATACAAACCTCAAGCCATTTCTCTACCACTAAAAAATAATAATCACACTATATTAATATTATAAAGGAGAAAGTTTGTATGTGTGTGTGTGTGTGTGTGTGTGTATGTTTGTTACTCCTTCACGCAAAAACTGCTGGACGGATTGGGCTGAAATTTAGAATGGAGATAGATTATACCCTGGATTAGCAAATAGGCTACTTTTTATCCCGGAAAATCAAAGAATTCCCACGGGAATTTTAAAAAACCTACATCCACGCGAACGAAGTCGCGGGTATCAGCTAGTCTTTACATATCTTTAATCTTTTAAGGCCAATGATTTTTGTAAGCTGTCAGAGTACGGTCTATTTGGGTTGCAAATTGCAAACACCAGTCTCAATTTTTATTATCTAGTGCTTTGGTCTACAAAGTTTAGTGTAAAATGTTCACTTTTCATTAAGTCTGTAATAATTAAATAAATAAAATAGTTTATAACAAAGTCACTTCCCGCCATCTGCCCCTATGTACGCTTAGATTTTGAAGCTACGCAACGGATTTCGGCTCCTTTTTCATGTATTGAATTAAATTATTGTTCAGGGACTCCCCCCCCTGAAAAATAATTTAATTGAATTCCTAATTCAATATTTGATTTTGGGTCAACGTTCTACACCAAATACCAAAATTTCAGGGTTGTAACTCATTTCGTCTACGAGCTAGAGACCTGTGACACACGGACAGACAGATAGACAACAGAGTGACAATAATAGGGCTTCGTTTTTACCACTTGGGTACGGAACCCTAAAATACGGCATTATTTATTTTTTAAAGTTTTTTTGTTCCTTGCATCCATGAGCTCTTGTAGAATAATGATTTTACCTAAGTATAAAAGAAGAAAATGACTGACTGATATATCCATGTCCGGCTTCAGTCCAGTCCACGTCATAAAAATCGTAGGCTTCAGTTAGTGTAGGTGACGTAATAAAATAGGTTTATCAATGGCTGTTTGCACAAAAGGGAGGCGAATATTGTCACCAAACAAGGATGTCAAACAAATGAAGATAAAAAAGCATAAACGCGGCGCACCTAAATATCCAAAAAAAACGGTCAAGTGCGAGTTGGACTCTCAACCAAATGGTTTCGTACCATTGTACAAGAAATTTACAACCAGTTTAATAAATATGTTCAATTCAACAGCTGTACAGCACCACTGCAAGCTAATGACGGACAGTGCCATCTATGATGTGATTTTTAGTAAATATGTTATGTTTGTTTGAAACTAGTCGAACTTACGTCGACTAACCACGTGAGTACAGTCAGAATCATCATTAATTGTTCGTGAACACTTTTTTTATGACAAATTCACGGTTTTCAAATTTTTATCCTTTACTTGAGCTTTTCAATTACATGATTTTAGGTCAACGGGAAGTATCTCCCCCACATAAATTATTTCTTTGTCTTGGCAGACACGACAGACGGACAGACAACGAAGTGATCCTAAAGTGTTCCTTTTTCAGACAAACAACGAAGTGATCTTATAAGTGTTCCTTTTTTCCTATTGAGGTAAAGACCCTAAAAAGTATTCGAGCCCATAGAGTAGACTGATGGACGGGCGAACAGCGCGGTGGAGGCGTGGTAATAGGGTCCTATATGGGTCCTCTTGGCACCCTTCGGGTACGGAACCCTAAAAAGTATCCGAGCCCATTCAAACAACGTGATAGAATAAAAGTCCAGTGAAGCGCGAGTGAGCTCGTTATTTTACACGAATGGTGTGGGTGACGCCATTGAGGCGCTTTTTACTGGAAGCTCTTACATCGGGCATAAAAAACCGGTCAAGTGTAAGTCGGACTCACACACGAAGAGTTCCGTACAAGCGTACAAGAAATAGCACTTTTTAATGTTTTTTGTAATGTAACCACAAATTCACGTTTTTAGAATTTTTCCCTTTACTTGTACTATAGTTTTATAGTACAAGTGGGTAGTATCTTATAGGTTTTGAATTCCTTTACGGGTCTTCACAGATACGACAGACAGACCATTTGGAATGAGGTAACGTGACATGAGGTCACGGACCTCCAATGTTACCTCTGTGTCTGTTAAATTTCCAATTGTTAGTCTCGGGCGTGGCACGGTCCAGCACAGCCTAGCATAAATCATTCATTAAATTATCTCTAGAAAATGTAAGGTTGCGTAGTAATATACTCATTACAAAA
Source organism: Maniola jurtina (assembly GCF_905333055.1). Taxonomy (NCBI): domain Eukaryota; kingdom Metazoa; phylum Arthropoda; class Insecta; order Lepidoptera; family Nymphalidae; genus Maniola; species Maniola jurtina. The sequence continues at coordinate 14,502,884 of NC_060039.1, forward strand.
CAATTTAAAGACTGTTAGCTTTTGACCTTGCCCTGCCATACAGTATTGAGATAAAATTAATCGTGCGATATTTTATTTGTATAAAATTATTGTAATTAATAATAAACAAAACATTGGATGTTGGGAAACAGGAATCAATCCAGTACGCAAACCAGGTCAACAATATAACAAGAATCAGTCCAAGAAACACCAAGTTACAAAGTATTACAGAACACCGCATCGTCCAGTGAGCAACCCAGGTCAACGTAAAATTAAAAAGTAGAACAAAACTACTTGTGAATCTCCTTAATTAAAAAGCACGACCTATCCGTAAAGGGTTTTACTGCCTCTAGTCTATGACATCTCTGTGGGTGCCACTGTCAAATATTCTAACCTGTGAAAATCAAAATCAGGCGATGTGCCGTACTTTTTTATTTTTTGTCCAATCCGATTTTTTTGTCAGTGCTATCCTCCTTTTGTTTTCAAACATGGTACCCGTAGGTGCCAACTGTGACCGTGCTAACTGCCAGCCCTACGGCTAATCGACAGAGCTCTTTCCGAGATGTGATAACTTACGTTCTTACGTAAGACGTGTGTATCTGTGTATCTCCTGTGGCATCGTAGCTCCTAAACTAATGAACCGATTTTAATTTAGTTCTTTTTTTGTTTGAGAGGTGGCTTGATCGAGAGTGTTTTTAGCTATAATCCAACAAAATCGGTTTAGCCGTTTGAAAGTTATCAGCTCTTTTCTAGTTACTGTATGTAACCTTCACTTGTCGGGGGTGTTATAAATTTTTAATTTACACTTGTAGTTACAATCACCTACCTATCTGAATAAACACCCTCAAGGAGTTTTGCAAACTTTTAAGTGAGAGTATTAAAAGTTAACCTTAATTCCAGGTTTATATACCGGTTAACTCTCTAAGGTACTTATTCAAAGTAGTTAATATGTAACTGCTACAAAACTAACCGGTCCCAGCGGTGACTGAATATTTAGTGTTAAATTACTGAACTCATGTTATATCTAGGTGTTTATTAAACTACGATATGAGGTTAGTTAAATGTTGACAAGTTCAGTAAGGTCACACTTCGCCATACAAACGTACCTATTACCTATTACCGACTTCAAAAAAGGAAGAGGTTCTCAATTCTACTGTATGATTTTTTTTTTTTGTGTTTGTTACGCAATTACTCCGCCAAATATGAACCGATTTTGATAGTTAATTTTTTGGGTAAGTCATTACTTTAGAGGTAGTCACATTTTAGTTTGGTGAAGATCTGATGAATGTCTTCCTAGATGGAGAACAGAACTTCTCAGTGGAAAAGAGTAAATTGCTCGCGATCAGTGTAAAACTTAGTAAACAGTAGGTTTTTGACCAGGCATAGCTTATTTTAATACAGTGGAGCCACTAAAAATAGTAAAAAAATTGGTTGTCTGTAAAGTCGGTTTACTGACGATAGTTGAACGTGACAACAAAGACCGATTGTGCTTCTTTGTCGCTCGTTCCGCGCTCTCGCTTGCACTTCAAGCCTTACATGGAACGCCTCAGAGCGAGGTAACGCCGCATGACTCATGTTTTTTCATGCGTGCAGCCGGCTCTATCGAATTATAAGACGTTGTCACGTCAAAAAAAGAAAAAAAAAGGCCGACTTCAATAACCACAAACACTAAAAAGTAAAAAATAATTTAATTTATTACCGAATATATTATGTATACATAATATAAGAGGTAATGTAGTTCTATAATAATATTTTTTGGAGTCGGTGCCAAAGTGGAGTCACAAACAATATGAAGAGTAGGTAGGTAGACGCTACATGCGGCTAATTGGCACCGGCTCCAAAATGGATACCTAACTGCTGTTCCAAGCGGCTGATTAAACCCCTTTTTAATAGAGATAGATTTACATAGATTGTCAACACTCTTGAAACGGCAAAAAATATATATATTTACAAAATGTTTCCTAAATAATTCTGCTCGCGTACATTTAACAAACATATTTCTGAAACCCACAGTTATAATAATATTATTATAATGAAAATGTTGCCGATAACCCTACAAACTCTAAGATGAATCAACAAATAACTTGAGGTTAACAAGAACAATAAATAAGTTGGGAAAGCTGGTGTCACGAGTCACTACCGAAGTTTGTAATAAGTTGTTGTAATTCCTAGCTTTGCGTAACTCAAAATAAACTTTACTTTCTTTAAAACAATAATACCAGTAATGTCAGTACAATAAAACTTAGAATAAAAGTTTTTTGACAAGCACTCTGGTGCAGTTGTGAGTAGCAGCCTGCCAGCAGGGGCAATTCATAATTTTAAACTGTCTCTAGTCTAGTCAAGAAGGAGGCTGCGGCCGTTGCTAGTTACTAACCTACTGGCAAAGCGAGGCCGCCAAGGGATTAAGTGGTCCAGTACGATGCCGCCTAGAATCCGATTAGAAGTAGGTACTTAAGTACTTATTGGTTTAATCAAACTGCCATCTGCCTTTTAAGCTAGCCTGCCTCCATTTTAGATTGCATCCCCCAATTTACAGGTGAGATCAAGAGCTAAAAAAGCTGCCTCTACAGAAAAATCTAGCATTCTGAGATATTATATGGATAGGTTGATGAGTAAAACCAATCATGTAGTGTTTGATTTTAATTTCGTGCATACAATTTGTTTCCGTTTAGCAAACAATGTAAACCGTGATATTTTTTTAACCCAACAACGTTAGTATCACAATAGTTAGCGTTGCTTAATTAAAACCGCTGTAGGTTACACGCAAACGCCTCGCGTCTACGTAAACGAGGCGTATAGCCTATTATTTATTAGCAACTAAGAGATATCTCTGGATTATTGGCTTGCGAAACGAAAGGCAGTAGAGGCGAGAGCAGAAACAAAAAAAAAAGTGTTAGGACGGAGGACAAACTTAGAGGTTTATTGAGGATTGATCATTAATGTATTGAAGAAAAAATGTAAAGTTGTGAGTTTAGCTAAGTGCAGGAGTGGTTAATGGAATCTTAGTAATTAATATAAATTATGTGAACAATTAACAGTGTTTGAATGACTCTAACCTCCAGCGACGTTGAGATGATACCAATGAAAGTACCTACCTATAGATACTATAGGCGTGCTGGAGCGGATGTTTTCTCCTACTTTAGTATATGGGACAGCTGGAGTAAGCACACGAGGATGGTAGCAGAAAGGGAGAGGAACGCTAGAGGCAAACGTGCGTTGACCTCCACCGCGCGCCACAGAGTGTAGCGAAGGGGTTGTTCTCGAAGAGATTGTACCAGCTGTAACAGGTTTTGACGACGTGCAGCATCTGAAACAAGCGAATTTACATTTAAGAACTGATAATTTTTTTCTATCTCTCTCTCGTCTGTCTTTACAAAGATTAGATGTCAAGTTTGTAGTTGTTTACAAGTTAGGGAAACTATATAAGTACATAAGTATGGACTTCGTCTGTGCCGGCGCTCGCCGACACACGCGCGGCACCCCTTTAGAGCGCTTCCCAGTGAGTTCCACCACCAAACCACCAAAAAACACCAACCAACAATACTCCAAAAATTGCTCCAAAAAGACAGCAAACGCCAACACAAACAATTTTTAAACTATTTGTTTATACTACTTTAATTGTGCATACCATTTGTTGTAGTAAGTTGATCCAAAGAATAAGAAAATCATGCAAAAATCCAAAATCAAAAGAAACTGGAAAAACTAAAAACCTAAGTGTCAATTACTCACCTGTACATGTTATCATGCTGTCAGCTATTTCAATTCTTAAACGCTCCAATTTATCAATAACCATCTCAAAAATAATCGATGGAAAAAATATGATCAAATAATTGAAAATAACGCAGCATATTCCATTCAAGATGAAAATGATTTGCATGTCTTGATTCACCTTCAACAAGAAGTTATTGTGAAAGTATGTAGAAAGGTATATTTTTCTGCCACAATATGGCTAAAGGGTTGCACTATCTTACGTAGTAAATAAAAATAGACCGTTTCATCTATGCGGATAAAACGCCCTATTTTTCGCACCACTAACTTTTTGGAGTTATGTGCGTTTCAAGTAATCAAAATATATCACTTGCTTTAAAGGTAGAGGAAAATATGGTGAGGAAACCTGCATGCCTGAGAGTTCTCTTTAATGTTCTGAAAGGTGTGTGAAGTCTACGATCCTCACTTGGCCAGCGTGGCAGACTAAGACCAAAACCCTTCTCAGTCCGAGAGGAGACCTATGCTCTGTAGTGAGCTGGTGATGGGTTGCTCATGATGAAATTATCTATAGGTACTAAAATGATGGTTAAATACATAACTTACGTGGTTTTCATTATATTTGATAAAACCAAATTCCAAATTCGAGATTTTGATGAATCCAAATAATGTGTGAGTAACCAGCTGAAACCAATCAAACATCAAACTTTTCATGCCCGCTTCTAGGCTAAGTAAACTTATTATTTATATTTTATATGATATTGTTTTTACCTACACTTCAAGGAAATTTCCAAAACAATTTTTAAATACATCTCAAAAATTGCGGAACCGGCCTGGCTATCGCACCCGGAGCCTTGACAGCTACGCCACTACTCCAATTATTTTATCACTGCCAATAATAAAATTACTGGCAGTGAGTGAACCGTGGCTTACATATTATCTCGGCAGTTGGCAATTATAATAATTTTAAATATTTTTATATAATATTTTGTAAGTCCTATTAATTACCTTTCGGTTTTTATACTATGTATTTATTTTGTACACGGGCGTAAGAGTGAAAAGAATATAAACAAAAATAATATTATTTATATAGAGCCCCACCGTGAACACGACTCGTGCAACTGGGATGAAATACCGATTATTTATTGTAAAAGTTGCTATTTACATTTTGCTATCCAAAAAATAATAAGATCATCGTCAGATCAGAATTAGAGCGTACCATGAATTTCATAGGCCAATCGGTTTCTTTCAGCGAATTTTTAATTCCGACATAGATAAGTAAATATTTTCTCCATTCAAACACAGCTGAGCTTTTGACAACCTCCTTGCGAACTTTCAGGCAGAAGACTTCGATGCGACAGTAAAACAGTAGAAAAATCATTAGCACAGGCAAACACCCTATTTCATTTGCCACACGTAAATACCACATTTGAAAATAATCCGAAACAGATGCGTTACAAAACTTGAAATTGAAAGTAAAAAATACAACGTAAAACATTGTAAAGTTCACAACGACTAGTAATACAGTAGCAAGAAGAATTTTAAAAATTTTGCGGTAAATCTTTTTATACTTTCTGTCATCGATTTGTGGATCGATCGTGAAGTAGTCTAAGATGTATTGATCCCCAGTTTGGATAGCACAAAAAACATATGCAAGATACTCTATGCCTCTACTCATCGCAATATAATTGTACTCGTTGATGTTTTCAAAGCTACATAGGCCGGGTATATATGCAATTAAAAATGCGAATACCACAAACAAAATTTTCATAACGAAACGTTTTCGTGAAGATTTAAACATGTGATTATAATAAGCGAAACATAGCCGCAACTTCAGGAATAAATTTATGTCACACACTGTTCTTTCACGAGTGGGCATGGTCACACGAGTAACTCAATTGTACCTACTTCTGTATTGATCAGACTAAATAAAAATTAATAATAATAAAAATATTCTAATCAAAGAGAGTGTTCTTTTAACCGTCAAGCTATTGAAGTGTATCAGAAAGGCCATCCAAAATAAAAATCTCAATAATGGAAACAAATTGAAGGAATATTAAATTATACTTACACAAAAATATCAATTACCTATTACCAAAGCTTCATGTTCCTAACTAGTTTAGTTTTTGAGATAGTCTCCGTCACAAAATTGGCCTAAAACTGATAACTTAAATGGCCCTCCCATACCTCACAGGCTAAGGTAAGAAAAAAAAATCGGTTCCTTTTTCATGTACATGGGAGCCCCTCTGAAAAATAATTAATTTGAATTTTTAATTCAATTTTTGGTTTCGGGTCAACTCTTTACAACAAATACCAAAATTTCAGGTTTATCTACGAGCTAGAGACCTGTGACACGTTTACAAACGGAAGAACGGACAGACAACAGAATGACATTAATAGGGCTCCGTTTTTACCCTTTGCCTACGGAACCCTAAAAAAGTACTTAACAGGTTTTTAGTACTTAAGAATTCAATTCACATGGGGCACCAGGGTAAAATGGGAAAGATTTTTGAAAGACGCGCGGGCTCCTTTCACTCGACGATGTTTTCACGTGATGAACAAAAGCGTATCATCTTAGAACGACGAGAGAACGGGAGGCCAATGAACTCTTGGCCAGGAAAGGGAACAAAATACTAAGTAGGTATAGTACACGACAGGTCGAGATGGCAATTGGAGTAAGAGGCGAGGACACTGTGCAGAGCAGGAACTGTATTACCAATCAATCACTGGGTGACTCTTGGGAAGGCAATCCAAAACAAAATTTGCTTATTGTACACTTTTTAGAAATGTCCAGCCAACGCGGTGGTCAGTGAAGAAGAGAGAGTATGTGAAGTGTGAACCCCACAATATTGCCATAATATGAACTTTAAACTTATACTTTTTTATGTTGCACGCAACAGGCACGCTCTGATTGCCATTTCGACCTGTCTTGTACTACTACGCGTGCAACCGTAAAGTAATTTAACCCTATAGTCTCTACCATGGAACTGAGATCTTTGTGATTCATTTAAAGATTTCAATGCAATAAGTACCTATTCTTGTTTAAAAAATTATACCACTATATAAAAAAATAGCTATAAATGATTTCTCTACGTAAATTTTTACAGTTTACAGAGGATGGCTATCTGTGTTGACAATTAATGTAAGTAATGTTGTGAACAATTAAGAAAAAAAATATTGTGGGAAAAAAATACAAGCTATGTTAAAAAGACCCATCGACCTTTGGAAGGTTAAAAAAGTAATATCAACTTATTAGGTAAGTACTACATTAAGAAACAGTTTATAATTTCTATATGAATGTAATGTAGAATATTTACCAGATTGACAAGTGTAAATTAAAAATTTATAACACCCCCGACAAGAAAAGGTTACAGTAACTAGAAAAGAGCTGATAACTTTCAAACGGCTGAACCGATTTTCTTGGATTATAGCTATAGAACACTCGATCGAGCCACCTTTCAACCAACAAACTAAATTAAAATCGGTTCATTCGTTTAGGAGCTACGATGCCACAGACAGATACACAGATACACACGTCAAACTTATAACACCCCTCTTTTTGGGTCGGGGGTTAAAAAGTAGCCTATGTCAGTCTCTAGGTCACAATCTACTCATATACTTACTCGTATAAATGTAAAAAAAATTACGCCGATGCATTGCTCCGTTGCGATGTGATTGAAGATCAAACCGAGAAACTAACAAATAAACATATGTACTTTCGTATTTAAGTTTAATATGGGTATTGGGTAGTGATCACTACGTGCCTACTTACATTCCATTCTGAATATAGGCACATTTTCGCAAAAGGCTTTTAAGCAATGGAAAACCGTTTTCAATTTCAGAAATTACTTAATTAGGAACGAAACGGACTACGCCAGAGCTAATCTTATTCCATGCATCACTTAAATGGAATTATTTGACTTTGAACGGAATATGAACGGACAAAAGCTCGCACTTTGCATATTTGCCGCGATTTGTTTGAGTCGGGGGAAAAAGGTTCACATTTCATATGAGGATTTCACATTTTATCTTGTCTTTTGCGTTTAATGCAAAATCGTACCAATATGGAAAAATGCTTTGGGTTTCACAGTCAAACGCCATTTTTTTTTTGGTGAAACTTTATTTTTTGTTTTAGGCTATTATTTACTTTATTTACACAGAATGTTAGACTCTTTAGGCTTGTGATGACTGATGACCATTTCCCACTATGTCCATTCCTCGTACGGCCACTTCCTGGTAGGGCCACTAACCGGTATGGCCACTTCTCTGTATGGCCACTTCCTGGTATGGCCCACTTTCCGGCATGGTGACTTCTGACAGCGCAATGGCACCTTAGACCAGGTATGTGGAACTAATCGTCATGCCCCAAGGATGATAGCTTTGTCTTAGCATAAAAAGCGGTTTCCACGGGTGAGTTCGGGCCGTTAGATAATTATTTACGTTTATAGGGTATACAATGCTTGTATGCCTCTATGACCTGCATGCCACTACCATCTCACAATTTATATGACTAAGGGAAATAATAATAAAACTAAAGCTGTCAGAAAATGTACCTACTTAATTCATACGGATGTTAATTACTTAAAACAGGAGTCTTGGAGCTTAAAAAGTTAAAGGCTTGTTGGGTATAAACACCTCTCAAGTGAGAGTGGTGCAAGGTCTGCCCGCCCCTCGCTGTAACGGCGACCTTGACCTATCACCTAACCTACTTTACGAAAAACACGCGGCGAGAACTTCTGTTTTTTACCCGACCACGAAAAACTGATTTCTGACCCAGTTTACATCACATTCATGTAACCCCCCAGCTAGATATCTTTGCATTCCGGCAAAGGACATAAGCTACTTTGGGAATTTCTAGAAACCTAAACCCACGCGGGCATCATTTTAGTATAGATATTACGAAAGGAGAAACTATTGGACATATTATCAACACTCGATATACAGCTCAAACCGCATGGGTCCAGAGATTTTTGCCCGATTTTGAGTTCCTGTATCACTATTGTCGCGCGTTGCAAATGCGACTAACGGCCAAAAGTAGCTATGCAGACGCGCGTTAACGAGACGTGCTATGCGCGGGATGAAAAGTAATTGGCTCTTAGGTTTTCTGAAAATCTCGTGGGAACTCTTTGATTTTCCGGGATAAAAAGTAGCCTATGTCCGTCCCCGGGATATAAGCTAACTCTGTGACAAATCTCATAAAAATCGGTTCAGCGGTTTAGCCGTGAAAACGTAGCAGACAGACAGACAGACACACTTTCGCATTCCTAATATTAGTATGGAAGTTTGGATAAACTGCTGCCTTTACATCGTGAACGCCCTATGCGAATGCAGTTTCGTGATAAGATTCGATGATCTATCTATTGTTATGACGTGCTTATAAACTCTTCTGTGGTAACCCAGTTACAACATGTAACATTTCTCTATAACGTGGACTGGGGGTCTACGTTATAGAGAAATGTTACAGGTTTTTTTTTTTAATTTTATTTATTCGTAATAATTTAACATGCCTTTTACATTTTGTAGCTCACCAAACTGGTGGGCCAGTTTGTTGGCGAGGTGGTGCTCATAATTTTATGTACATAACTTACTAAGTACTATATTTTTAAACTATCCATACACCTTAATCTGTACTTATAATAAACTATACTAAATATTTATTTAAACCTACCTACTTTACTAAAAAAATACAAATGAGCATATTATTAAATTAAAGAAAACACAAAAACACAATTATTAATTATGAAGCATGATACTCAGTTAGGAAAAGTTAGTTAAGAAAGTATTTTGAGAAATTCCAACGCAAATGAAGTAGTAGCGATGAACTAGCCATTGTAAATGTTTCAGCAGCTACATTTGCAATTTTTCAGTGCAAGCGATAGTCGTTTTGAGTATTGTTAACGTCCGAGCAACTGATTGCGTTCTCACCGCGCGTTTCCCTCGACACCCACTACCGGTATGATAGCAGCCAGGAATTACATTGGATTCAGAACAGTGCAGAGATACAGTAGTACCACAGTACTACTGCGTATCTTAAGAGGATAGTCTAGTTTTAAATTTTTCCAAACATATTTCATGGTCCAGTAGGCATTTGCCTACCTTTTATTCATGAAATATTGTTTCGGATGATAAAGTTTTTTTAACCCCCCAAACGTTTACAAAATTAGTCAATTTTTGATCTCATTAGATTCAATACACCTTAATCTAGGCTCGTACGTTTTATTTTTTTTAGTACATATTTTAGTTAAAAAAAATAAAAATACTCAAGAAAGTTTTCATAAAAAATATGGATATTTAGACGCTTTAACCCAGGGCGACTTTAACAACGATTCAATTTCGTTGACGCGCGTCTGTATCACTACTTCTGGCCGTTAGTCGCATTTGTAACACATGACAGTAGTCAGTACCTAACGAATGGAATCTACCTCTTCTGGAATGCCTTTCCTACCTAAAAGAACCAGCAAGAAACTCCGCGGTTGCTCTCTGTGGTAACATCACAGATTTGATATTACAATATTTTGCCATGTATAAAAGTAATTGAAGTCCCGCACATTACTGGAGCGAGCTGCAGGTCAAATCCATGCTCTTTTATCATTCACATAATCTTCGCTTGTATAATATGCTTTTCTCAGGAGCATAATTTTTCACTACTGCGCCTGAAAGTCAAAATCACGGTTAAAAAGCGTCATAATAAAAGACTCAACATCAAGTCTTATCAAGAAACTGCACTCGCAAGAGCTTTCACGGAGTAAAGGCGGCAGTTTATAATCCATCGATCCGTTTATTGCGATCCAATATCACAGGGAAGAGCAAAAATGTTCCTCTCAGGTACGATAGCGTTGAGCTGAGTATCTTCGAGTTATGTAGCTATAGAGCCACAATTGTCAAACATTTCTCAAATAGGTATATAAAAGAAAAAAGGTGCCTGACTGATTGATCTATCAACGCCCAGCTTAAACTACTGGACGGATCAGGCTGTTTGGCATGCAGATAGCTATTATAACGTTAAATATCAAACAAGACTAGATTTTTGAAAATTCAATCCCTAAGGGGCTAAGTTGTGGGCATAAGCTAGTATTACTATAATACTAGGTGACGTCCGCGACTTTGTCAATGTGGTCATTAATTAGGTTTATGTGGTAAGTACGTAGGTTTTTGAAAATCTCAATCCATTTAGTTTCATTATATTACTTTGACATCCGAATTCTATCATCGTTGGTGTGATATAAAAGGACACAGTTAGTTTTTGTGGTACTGAGGTTTTTGAAAATCATTTTATTTCATTATACTTTGACGTTATTGGTTTTAATATTCGAATCCTATCGACGTTGGTGAGATATAAAAGGAGACAGTTAGTTTTGACTTTTAAACCATTTTACCGAACATCTCCTCCTCTAGTAAAATCGCAACTCTTTTGGAAATATATTATTAAGTATGTCATAAAGTATGTCATCAGTGTTTAATATAATTTGCAATATTAATTAAGTGAAGTTTGTCGCTCGGAGCACAATTCGCAACTATTTTCATCAAGTTCTTGCAACGGAATGCACGTATTGCCGCCAGCAAATAAAACCACAGTACGAAATAGTTCAACGTTTTGTTTGAATACCTAATAATAAATGTAAAACCATCGGAATGTCTGTCACACTCACTGAATAGGGAAATATAATAAAATACGGCTGAATTTAGAAAATACAATAGGTAAGTATAGCTTATGCACGCTGGCTTTGATTTCAAAATCCTTTAGTAGCAGAAGTCTGCGTTATAAACATGTTGGAAGGCTCCGGCCGTGGCTAGTTACCACCCTACCGGAAAAGTGTGACGCCAAACGATTTAGCGTTCCGGTACGATACCGTGTAGAAACACCCCTTCCAGGCTAGCCCGCTTCTATCTTAGACTGCATCATCATTCATCTGCACTTACCACCAGGTGAGATTGCAGTCAAGGGCTAACTTGTATAAGATTAGAAAAAATAGGTATGGCTATCTGCATGCCTTTCAGCACGATCCGTCCAGAAGTTTGAGATGTATGTTGAGTGATCAGTCAGTCAATCAGTCACCTTTTCTCATATGTAGAGAAAATTAACTAAACATAATGTGATAATAATGTAAATAAAAACTAGTGTATGCAAATAATGAGTTCTTGGACCATACGCAAAAGTTTAGTAAGTAAAATAAAGTGTATGGCGAGGGTCAGGTTTCAGGTAGGGACGCCCCAAGGGTCAGCGAATATTGATATAAGGTGACCGAACTGCGCGGTGCTCTGATCTTTGCCACTTAAGCTGAACTTATGTATGTTGCGGATTTTCCTTATCCGCAATTTTCTTCCTACAGTTCATGTTTATATAGCTTTTCGGTGTTGTGTGCATTTTAAGCAGTTGAATATCACTTGCTTTAACGGGGAAGGAATATTTCGTGAAGAGACTGCAATTAGTCTCCTCACGAAATATGCCTGAGAGTTCTCCATAATGCTCTCAAAGGTGTGTGAAGTCTGTACCTTCTACACCACGATTTTGTTTGCATGGGTTTTTAAAGTTTTTTATTCCTAAGGCTCTAAAGAAACTTTTCAAGTCAACAATCAACTCAATCCAGCTGGATTTAGATGATGAACGTTACTTAGATAGGTTCAATTTCGAGAAAGAGGTTAGCCGCCGAATTCAACTCAGCTGGACAGCGTCTTGTCCAAAATATTCTGTGAAAACCAAAGAATCTATGATGCCTGAAGACCAAAAGTCTTCGAACAGTAAGTACATGTTGCCAGTGATGACATTTTTTTTAAAATTCAGATACAAGTTCGCTCTTGACTGCAATCTCACCTGGCAGTAAGTGATGATGCAGTCTAAGATGGTAGCGGGCTCACCTGGAAGGAGTATGGCAATTTTTATGAAACCCATAGGTACCCCTTTGGTTTCTACACAGCATCGTACTGGAATGCTAAATCGCTTGGCGGCACGGCTTTGCTGGTAGATTATATATACATGCTCGCTAACTATGGGCCTCATAAGAGTAAGCTTGCCAATATATATAATGTAAAACAGCCTCGACTTAGTTACCCCTTCATGTTTGTAAAACCAGTATAAAAAAGGTACCCCCATTAGATCTTTTGATCGTAAAAAATATGTCTCAATAAAATTACATGTCCAAGAAACATAAAATATACGACCGTTTGGATCGTAAGTGGTCACAACACTGGTAATGTATGGTCAATAGTCAATTGGTCAATGAAAGATGTTTTATTAAACGTTATTTTTTTACTGTTCAACTCGTCCCGTGCATCGGAGAACACTAAAACCGTTTGTCCTACGTCTGATCTTTCTCCGGTCGTGTCGGATATTGGACTTTGAGGCGAGGGAATAGAAAGTGGACCTGTATTTACACTTTGCGCATACACACTTGTACAGTATAATATTATTATCACTTGCGCAATTGGCTACTGATGGTGAAGGAAAACGTCGTGAGGATATCTGATACGTCTAGGATAGAGATCACACTAATATTATAAAGGCGAAAGTGTGTGTGTATGTGTGTGTGTGTGTGTGTGTATGTTTGTTACTCTTTCACGCAATAACTACTGAACGGATATGGCTGAAACTTGGAATAGAGATAGATAATATCCTGGATTAGCACATAGGCTACTTTTTGTCCCGGAAAATTAAAGGGTTCCTACGGGATTTCGAAAAACCTAAATCCACGTGGATGAAGTCGCGGGCGTCAGCTAGTATTCCATGATGTTTTCAAAGGTGTGTGAATTTGCCGCACTTGGCCAGCTTGGTGGACTATGACTCACTCGAGGAGACCCATGGTCTGCAGTGGGCTGTGCAATGTGTTGAGATGATGATAATGATGAGTTGACTACAGGATAAGGCATAACTGAGTAGGTTTCTGCGGTAGTAGAGCGGTGCGGGGGGGGTGTGATGACGTGACACGAGAGCTCAATGATTCGTCAACTTGTGACAACAGTCATCCCTCCCGCACCGCTCCACTGCCGCAGGCACTTCCTCAGAGTGCTACATCTAATAGATTCCGTTGAGGTTGGCCGCCATGGCCGAAATGCAGTCGAAAGGAATATTACTATGCCTATAATATGCTTACAGAGCTACAGACACTGCAGTAGGTATTTATTACACCCATAACTGGACAGACTGTGAGAATAACTTATACAGAAATAAAACTTCAATAAAGGTATTGTTTCCCGAGTACATTTTCTGAAGTTATAAAACACCCGGCTAGTATAGTAATCAAGATAAAAGCACCAAATGTGTTTACTCTTTTCCCGCTACTCTAGGGCTGCCACAACTGTACCTATCCGTTGCTTCGTTTACAAACCCTGCCTTTATTTATATACTTACAGCTATTAAGAGGGGTCTCGCCATCACTCGCACCATACAAACGTAGTTCCAATTTCATGTAAATATTAAGCAACCAAAGTCCATGAAGTTTTGTAGACATATTCTAGAAACTAATATAGTAGTTTGTGGTTTTCCAGATTTCCGTTAAAATATTCGGTTTCAAAGTAACGCGCTCTTAAAAAGTCACATACAAATCTTTGAGCCTCTGTAGTTTTAAAACTACATATTTTTAGAAAAATCTAAAACACCACAGGCATAGATATCAGTTTCTAGAATATGTCTGCAAAATTTCATAGACTTTGGTTGCTTAATATTCAAATGAAATTGGAACTACGATTGTATGGAGTAAGTGACGGAGAGAGCCCTGTTACGAAATATTCACATTCATGTCTATGGATAAAAAGATAATAAAGATATTTGTTCACGAACCGATTCATTATAATTAACGCTTTCGAAGATGGTTCCAATTAACGTGGAACAAAAATAATGTTCTCCACTACATTAAGTAATTCAAAGTTATTTTAAAAAGTTAAGAAGTGTCAACCCAATAAACAGACAAACGTGGATTGATACTATTTAGAAAGAGATAGAAATAAAATTACAGATCTAAATGTATTGCCATTCCTTTCTTACTTTCTCGCGCACTAGATATATTATACCTATCGATTTACTTTAGCTTTGAAATCGAGTACAATAGAAAGTCATACTGAGTATGAGTTAATTCTGGACCCTATAAATTGAATTGAATAATGTCTCTGAAAAAAATTTAAAATATTTTTCACCTATTTTAAAGATTTCCTCTTATTGACAACCCTAATCCAGCATTCGACATTATGCCCGTTTAAAGTGGAAAAGTCGAGCCCTCATCACATTTGAAACTAAAAATAGCTGAAAATGTAAGTACGTACGTAAACTTTCACTGTGTTTTAACCACATTATGGCTGGAGCGTTTTACCTACACGTCTGTATGCACATAAGGTTAAAATAATGTGTAATATAGCTCCGATCGTGTCTTATTGCCGTCCCAACGGATTACGACAGGGAATAAAGAGTGGACCTGCGTTTACGCACACAGCTGTTGTTCACTACAATAATCTTCTATGAACTAGGCAAGTCTTCAGATCAACTGAAATAATCTAGCAAGAACATTTTACCGTCTTTTTACTGAAAAATGATTCCCAAAAAAGTAGCATAGCTCAGCAATCCTTTCTATTTAGGATTTTCCACAAAAACTAGTTTCGTGTCAAGTTTCAAGCTTGGTGTTCGTTTGGCCCAAAGTTTTTACCGAAGTAGTCTAATGATGTGAAATGTGGCGACCGCAAACTTTATGACAGCTGAAATTGTCAGGCTAAAAGGGTGTGAGTCCTTAAAATTTATCATCCAATAAAGGGTCGGGATAAAAGTACCGAAATATCCATTAATTTATTCGGTACAAAGTCGGAACGGCTCTGGTAACATTTGCTTACCTAATCCATCCATATTCATACTTATATCCATAGGTACATAATCACTGGTCATATTATAAATGCGAAAATTTGTTTGTTGTATGTACCAATTTCTTTTTCGACTCTCACTTTTCATGTTCAGGAGGTACCACGAAAAATCTTTTTTTTTCTTCAAAATTTCATTTTGCCTGTGTTGCAGTAACGGGTTTCTCTATCAGGCGCTAAACAATAATAATAATAATAGATTTACAGAGCGACTGGACGAAAGTATTAGGGTTTCTTGTTTTACTGGGAATGCGGTCAAGGGCTAACTTGTAAATAAAAAAAAAATTAAAAAATCATAGTGCAAATATGACTAGTACTTCCTCAACGTTTATGCAACAGCTAGATACCAACAAGATCAGTTAAGCGGTTAACAAAATTACTGTTTGTTAGTGTCTTGAAGCGTAAGTCAAGCGATTTGCATAATCCTCCGGGTAATAGCCGCTGGGAAACGCCTGAAATCTAGACCCAAAGCCCCGAACACCGATCACTTAAGTTGCTTCGCTTGATAGTGGAATAATTCTAAGTTTGATAGCTTGTGTTGCATTGTTATATCGAAACTAGACGTTCGTTACTCCCTGCTATCCTCTCTCCCTGCTTCATTATCCTAATTTACAAGGAACTAAAAGTTAAATCTAAATATATAAAAGGAAAAGCTGACTGACTGACTGACTGATCTATCAACGCACAGCTCAAACTACTGGACGGATTGGACAGGAAATGTAGATAGCTATTTTGACGGAGACATCTGCTAAAAAAGGATTTTTAGAATTCACCCCTAAGGGTGTAAAATAGGGTTTTTTTGTGTAGTCTACGATAGTATCTATGTATCATTATTGCCTTCATCAATAATACCTATTGCTTGTTTTTAACCCCCGATCCAAAAAGAGGGGTGTTATAAGTTTGAGATGTGTATCTGCGTATCTGTCTGTGACATTGTAGCTCCTAAACTAATGAACCGATTTTAATTTAGTTTTTTTTTGTTTGAAAGGTGGCTTGATCGAGAGTGTTCTTAGCTATAATCCAAGAAAAATCGGTTCAGCCGTTTGAAAGTTATCAGCTCTTTTCTAGTTACTGTAACCTTCACTTGTCGGGGGTGTTATAAATTTTTAATTTACACTTGTCGCTATCGATACTATCCACATTATGTATTGCCACGTGCAATGCTATCGAAAGGCAACAGTTACATCGATATTGGACTATCGATAGACAACTGCACTAATAACTCCTAAGCATTATAAGAATAAGGTCGGGACTTCGTCTGTGTTGGTGTTAGCTGGCGGGCGTGCTCTGCCTTTTTGGAGTTTTTTTTTGTCAAAACTGACTGGAAAGCGCTCTAAGGGGGTGCTGTGCGTGTGCCGGCACAGACGGGGTCCATACTTGCATAGTTTAACTAACTTGTTACAAATAATTACTACAAACTTGACATTGGCTAATCTTTGTAAAGCCAGACAAGAGAGAAAAAAAAAGAATAAGGTCATGAAGAGAAGTAAGAGTTTAGTCGTTTTACGTCGTCTCACTGCGGGCCGTCTGAATGCCCCGAATTTAATTCCGTTAAATCCGACTGCTACTAATTTCGCCTGGAGACATATTTTCGCAAAACTTTAGTAATTACAAAGTTTAACTGTAAATTTTTCCGCTGATATCACAAAACAGTCGTACTCCGTTATTTTTATGGCACACGGATGTACTTATTCCATTTTTTTCAATGCTCTTGTATAATCACTCACAGCCGCCCGTGGCTTCAGTCCCGTGGGAATTCAGAAAAATCCGGCGTTATAACCTTGGCCTTGTCTACATTATAAAGAGAACATCTATCTGTTCTTATCCCATATAGTTCAAATAACTTCTTACTGTACTTGCATGTAAAAGTCCTTTTGAAAGTTCCCATCCCTTTCCTTTTCAGATTCGTGAAACACGAATCGGTATCATCCGAAATACCAATTTCATGGATGTAACTCCAAAACTGATTGATTTTTATTCAAATTTCAATTCCTTTTTTTATCTCCTTAGGGGTTGAATTTTCAAAAATCCTCTCAGCCCAATTTCAAAAAACCGGTTCCAATTTCAGCCCGATCTGTCCAGTAGTTTCAGCTGTACATTGATAGAATAGTCAGTCTGTCAACTTTACCTTTTATATATTACTAGCTGATGCCCGCAGCTTCGCCCGCGTGGATTGGTCAGATCCCCTGCAGCATCAGGATTGAGGAGTTGGACGCCAAATTTTTTATGAAACAATGTCGCAAAGTTCCTCTATCGATTAAAAAAGAAATGACGCAAATCGGTTCAGAAATCTAGGAGATTTCGGTGTACATAGGTAGAAAAACACAACTCCCTTTTTGAAAGTCGGTTAAAAAAGTAGCCTATGTTACTCCCTGGTCAATTCTCTACTTGTCTGTGAAAATCCCGTCAAAATCGGTTCAGCCGTTCCCAAGATTAGCCTTTTCAAACAGACAGACAGACAGACAGACAGACAGACAGACAGACAGACAGACAGACAAAAATTTTAAAAACGTGTGATTCGGTTATAGTATCGTTCAAATAACCATATGAGCTTAATATGCGCTAGTTATTTCGAAATTACAGACAGACACTCCAATTTTATTTATTAGTATAGATATAGTATCGTTCAAATAACCATATGAGCTTAATATGCGCTAGTTATTTCGAAATTACAGACAGACACTCCAATTTTATTTATTAGTATAGATTAGTATAGATTTAGATACTTATATTGTATTTAGCATCAATGAACGTCACGCATTAATGGGCTATTTGAGCCATACGTATCGCAATGTACTATTACGAGTAGATACACACAATGCAAAGTTTCAGTCGTGACTCGTGTTTGAGTTACAATCTGTAGGCAGTTGAATTGTTTATAGTTGTAGGGCGGGCCCTACTTTGGGGGTTCATTATAATTATTCAGAGAGGGGTTGTCTTTGCACACATTTAGACACGAAGGTCGTTTGTTTATACCAAAGATACTTAAATGCAAGGTGACAGAAAGCCCGATTATAATTTTTCTTCACATTTTATATTCTTAAGTGTTTTTTTTATAACAATCTAATGATTAGATGACCACGTGGATAGGTCTTCAAAAATCCCGTGGGAACTCTTTGATGAACTGTAGGTATTTCAATACATAAAACTCAAACTCAAATTATTTATTTTTAAAGTAGGTTCTACTGTACTCCTTTTGATGGTTAGAATTGTTAGATCTGTAAGATGATTATGTAAACTTAAAACGAGCATAAATTCAGCATCTTTGATTTATTACAAAGTGATACCAAACTTGATCTAGGCAGGTATCCAGACCAAACTGAGGGGGCTCTGCTCCAAAACTTAGCTAACTTAACTATAACTTACAACAATAATCTTGATGGCTCCACTTCTTTTAAATCCTTTCTTCGGTCCCAAGGACTAATCCTGCGAAATGAAATTATTTGTTTACGAAACGCCGTGCCGAAGAATTGTCCTACAGATTTAACTAAAACCATCAGGACTGACGCCTCTTCGAGGACCTTTCCAGTTATAGACTTGGGTTAACGTTGCTCACCCGGCGAAATCGACTTAGACTACATATAATAATATATTGTGTCTATGTGTTGTCGCAACTAGACCACTCGTCGTCGTTTTATACGACTGTCTAGAAAAAGGACTGTATATAATTTATTTAATTATTATTATTATTAGGTATCGGTACAATCCTTACATCGAGTGACACCGGCTATAATTTTCTTAAAAAAAATTCAACGGCGGCTGCCATTTTAACTTTAATTAAATGTAATTTACATTTTAGGTCGTTTTAGTAGGGGCAGTCATGTTTTTTTATTGCTTTTAATTATTTGGACCTGATGATATAAGGCATAATATATTATACCAACCTCTTTGGTAATTCAAATTCAGCCTTTTTGAAGTAAGATTAGGTAAATACCCTGAATCACATTAAAGACGTTGAATAATTCACGAAAAGACATTTGTTCCCTTTCATCCCTTCTCGATTGGATGTTACAGAAACCTTTTTACGTCCAAATATAGGCACCTACAGGAATCCGAAAGTAAGCACAAAAACAGAACATGTTTTTTGTTGATATACCTAAAATATTAAAGTCGATATACCTAAAAGCGATAATAGTCTATTGGTTAAAGACTTCGGCCTTTTATTAGGGAGGTCTGGGGTTAGAGTTCTCTAACTTTGTAGAGCTATGCGCGTTTTAAGTTATTGAATATCAGAAAACATCGTGACGAAACCTGCATTACCTGAGATATCTCTATAATGTTCAAAGGTGTGTGAAGTCTGTCAATCCGCACTGTCCTCAGTAGTGGGCCGGCGATGAATGATCATATTGATAATGATGGAACACTTTAATTTCTTTTACTGCATGTAAAATGCGAAGCGGCGCGATTCTATGCGACGCGTTTTATGTACGAGTAAGTAGTACGGTCTTCACGTTAGGCCAAGATTACACTTGTAAGTTTACTCACGTCAGTAAATATTTCAATTTACGTAGGTTATCAGTCTAATCCAGAGGCTCCCAGACTTTTTTCGCATATACCACTATCAAAATTTAGCCTCTACAGCTATATTTATACCATATTCCCAAAAGTTGACAAAAAAAATGTGAACATTTGATCTAACTATGGAAATTTGCATTGCGGCTGGTTTGCACTCACGAATTAATAGTTTTCGAAAAAAAGTGTTATCAGTTAATTAATTAATTGATTGTGCTGTGAGTGGATGTCAAAAAAGTAAAGTTGGCCAGTCAAAAAGTGATTCCATCCAACTTTTTTAACATCCACTCACAGCACAAAGAACCAATCAATTCTTACTTATTTTATTTAGAAAAATTCCCATTCGGAGCGGTAAAAATAAAAAGAATAATAGTAAGTATATTTTTTGTGTTGTATTTATTCAAATATGTTATTAATATTACACAATTAATCACACACTTATTCGACTTATTAGTCTCTAAACTATAAACACATAAAAGAGTGTTTATATTAGTAAGTCGTAAATTAATCATGTAAGGTACTTACGTGAGTAACACTCGACGGTGTAATCGCAGCCTTAGATCGATATTGAAACCTAAAATTAGAATTCGTTGTACTAAGTGAAAGTTCAAAATTAAAATGTCCAAAAATGCTTGCCACGGGGCGAGTTGCGATTATTAAAAAAGTAAATAGGTAGGTATGTAGTATAGCGGCAACAAATATTCGCTCCTGAAATGCTTTCGAGCCGCGCGCGAAACTTTTTAATTTACACTCCACGTTTTTTCATTATTAGTTCTGTGGGAGGTACATTGCTGTGCACACATTGGGAAGGGAAACAGTATTTTTCTATGGGAGTTTTACAATAACAACATTGAGTTTTGTCGATATTTTGACTCAGTTGCAATAGATCGTGTTCATGTCGACACGGAATTACTACCTAATATACCTAATAGAAGCCGTGATAGCCTAGTGGTTAGAACGTCTGCCTCCTAATCGGAGGTCGAGGGTTCGATCCCGGGCACGCATTACTAACTTTTCATTTATGTGCGTTTTAAGCAATTAAATATCACTTGCTTTAACGGTGAAGAAAAACATCGTGAGGAAACCTGAGAGTTCTCCATGTTCTCAAAGGTGTGTGAAGTTTGCCAATCCGTATTGGGCCAGCGTGGCAGACTATGGCCTAAACCCTTCTCATTCTGAGAGGAGAGCCGTACTCAGTAGTGGGGCGGAACTAGGTTATAATTAGGCTACTATGATTCTGGCACAGTCGCATAGTTATCTGAATTTCAAAAAAAAACCTTGGTAACATCGATCTGTTGCTCTGTTGCGACGTGATTGATGACAAACCAACAAACAAACACACTTTCGTATTTTAATGAGTACCTACTGAAGTACAAGCTTTTTTTTTATTATTTATTACCTTCTAGTTGCCTGCGACTTCGTCTGGTTGGGTCTTTTAAAAATTCCGTGGAAATTCTTCGATTTTCCGGATTAAAAGTAGCCTTTGTCAATTCCGGGATGAAGTTGCGGGCATCAGCTAGTTAAAGATAAAACCAAAAAAAGGTAACCCGACACGTATTGATTTTGTCTCAATTCACACGGATTGCAGTCATCACGATTTTTTAGGGTCCCGTATCTCAAAAGGAAAAAAGAAACCCTTATCACGTCTTTCCGTCGGTTGTGTCTGTTAACCTATAGGGTAAGTACGCGTTGTCCTAGAATTTCGAAATTCGGCAGGTAGATAGGTCTTCATGACAATCAGACAAAAAAATTAAAATGTGTCATGAAAAAATAATGAAAGGGTACCTTTATATTCTAAAACAGACTTTTATTTTATTTAACTCTATGCATAAGAGTTTTTGAATTATGCATTATCGTGCAAAATGTCGAAAACATACCGTTCATCCCCTTAATTCCGAAGTTTACTAATTAAAAAATCTGAAATAATTATGGTCAATAGAGGTATATTTTATAGAAAAAATAAAATGAAAGCTCTGACTATCATAGTTTTTCTTCTGTAGTAAGGAACCCTCGGTGCGCGAGTTTGACTCGCACTTGGCCGGTTTTTTTTAATATATTCGAATTAGTCCGACAGTTTAGTAAACAATGGATGACATCGAATGATTGCGTTGGGGTCTATTTACTGAAGGTATAACCGGTATTTGAATAGTCCCGAAAAACGGGATTTATTTACCGAACTTGTCAAACTTTATACACATAGGTAATTTTTATTATTTATACACATATTTATTATTTACCAAATCCGGTTTGCCCCAATGACATTATAGCATAGACATCAGTTATCATCATCATCAACCCATCGCCCAGCTCACCTACCTACCAAACATGATTCTAGGTCAACGGGAAGTACCCTTTAACTTTTCTCGACAGACACGACAGACAGACAGACAACGAAGTGATCCTATAAGGGTTCCTTTCCCCCTTTTGATGTACGGAACACTAAAAACGAGAAAACTCCCTCCCGGAAAACCCCGCGGCGGGCCAGTTAGTCGTTGATTTAAACATACTAATTATCTCTTCAACTCCTATAATCGTAGAGCCGGAATCTTTAAAGCTTGGAACAATTAAGTATCTCGAAAAGTTTATACTTTTGTAACTAAAATCGGAAAACTTTTCTGCTAGGTACCGCTTTACTTCGATTTTCTCCTTACCTCGTTTTATTTAAAAGAACTTGCCTATCGCTTCCTTGAAGTGCATTTACAACTTCTGCGATATAAACCTTTCCTTTTCCTCCTCTTTTTTAGGGGTCCGTATCTCCAGAGAAATAATGGAACCCTGATCACTCCGTTGTCTGTCTATCTGTCTGTCGTGTCTGCCAACACCAGTCAAGGGAATCAAAATACTACTTACTGTCTTATAGTACAAGTAATGGGATAATCCGAAAATCGTGAATGTGTGGTTGCAAAAAAAAAGTGTTATTTCTTGTACGATGGTACGGTCCGACCATAGATATAAAAGTGGGGCCGACGGTCCCTTTATGTGCGAATCCGACTCGCGCTTGGCCGGTTTTCTATAGTGCGCAAAAGGCTACTAGCCTTCAAAGTTCGGGAACCCATCCATGTTCACATTGTAATAACTATCTGCATGCCTTTTAAGCCCGTATGCATTGATAGATCAGTTAGTCAGTCAGCTTTCCTTTTATACTATACTATAGCTTTTATACTATAGCTTTTGTTCGAGAAATCGTCCGTGTGGATCACACAAGTTTAAAGCCCCTATTTTACCCTTTAGAGGTTGAATTTTTAGAAATCCTTTTCTTAGCGGATGTCTACGTCGTTACAGCTATCAGCATGCCCAGCCCGATCCATACAGTAGTTGAGCTGTGCGTTGATAAATCAGTCAGCACCTATTCCTTTTATATATGTATTTGGATATAGGTAGAAGATAGATATCCTCGTGGATAATACAGAGATTCTAATCTCGGAAACGCAAAATTGGAGTTTCCAACACCGCACAACATTTACAAGGGAACGAGCTAAGTCAGGAATTCAGTGTGAAAGCATGTAAAACTCCCGACGCCGGAAATCCGGTTATCTGACGCGATCCGGTGGAATCCTGAGCGCTCTTTATTTATATTACACAAGCTAAACTCCTGTTTTAGTTCACCCTGAGACCTAGTTAGTTGACGTTGCTAACTGGGCTAGAATATGATATTATAATCTAGGTTGTTAATGTCGGGCATCCATTGTATGCTAACGCCTGAGGGATAGTATAGTACCCAGGTCGAACCCCGCTTCACGCCCCTGTCGTATGCGGCGAGCGCCGGTTCGTTATGCAGCCCCTCTTCCCTCACACCCCTCTAGTAGCTAGGCGCTCACCCCCTCAGTCCGTCCTGGTCGCTCGTGCCTGTGCGCAGGACAGCGGAGCCGCGTAAATTGTTCTCGTAGTCAATAATAGGTTGTTTTTTCTATTTAATACAGTGTTTATCCACTTACACGGGTTTCTTTTATTACTTACCCTATAAGTGGCGCTCAACGTTGGGCCGTGTAAAGTGTTCAGACAGTTGGTTAATGGAAAAAACCCAACCACGACTAGAAAAATCGATAACTACGCAGTACTCACGAACATTCGAAGTGTTTATCATTATTCCTAGAATAGGTGTATAGACACTTATTACGAACAGTTTTGTGTGTGTGTTTTGTCAGTTCGGGCTCAAAAAAAAAACAAACTGATCTAGTGCTTTACGGGTACGAGTGGATTGTAAGTGCTCACAGTTAGTCATCCTTAGTGCTTGGGTAGGTTACCTAGGTAGTGGGATAGGTGTGACGTTACAAGGCGTAAACCGGTGAACATTGGCTATCAGTGAACATTACCTACGGCAAGGGCCGTACAAACGCTTCGTGTAGGGAGTCTATTTATAGACGGCCCGTCGAACGTTACGTAGAAATAGGTACCTATTTGTCGGTGAACAGTCGGATGCCTACAGAGACGCTTTGTGTGATACTAGGTATTAGTACGTTATGGCTGCCTAGGACCGCGACGAACGTTTATTTAGGGTACCGACAGTGACACTTTGTGCTAACCTAGATTTAGGTAGTAAGTTAGGGTACCTAGAAGCCTGGAATACAGGTGTGGTGAATAAAACTTTTGAACTGAGGTGTTTCCTACAAACGCTTCGTGTGGGAGTCTAGGTATAGACGGCCCCATCGAACGTTACGGTAGATTTAGGTATTAAGTTAGGGTACCTAGAAACCCGGAATACATCGTGTAGTGAATAAAACTTTTGAACTAAGGTGTTTCCGTGTTTAGGTATTAAGTCTAGTTTGGACTTGTTTTAAGAAAAACATTCAAGTTACTACGGCGACGTGCGCGCGTACGTATGACTTAGATACCTAACTTCGCGTGGTTTATGAACAGTTGTCGAACTTTGTTGTTGCTAGGCGGCCTAGATAGGTAGCCTAGGTACCTACCGACGTTACTACTTTTGTGGTGCATTAACTTCGCGAGAGTGCGTGTGGACTATAGGTATAGTGCGTAATAGACTTATGTGGACATGGTGCTAACACGGTCGCGTGCTAGTAGTGCTTCGCGTGGTACGCAGCAACCTGTCGCGGATACAATGCAGGCAGATGGAGGTGAATTATTCGTCGACGTGCGGACGACGACGCCGCCGCTAGCGGGCGCCGCCTCCGCCGACGCGCCCTCCGCCGGCGCGGCCTCGCCGCCGCCGGAGCAAGTGGACGGGCGTGAGCCGCCTGACTTTGAGCAAATGAAACAGTTTGGGCAGGCTCCGCCCGGCGCCGCGTTACCATCACAACCGAGTACAGCCGCACCCGTGGTAATGACGAACCAACAACTAGCATTCATCATACAATCTTTACGGGCGCAGCCGCCTACGCAGGGCGCGCTGCCACCGTCAACGACTGTGAGTACAAATTTAGCTAAATGTACGGCAAGATACAATGGAGTCGCCGATGTTCTGGCGTTCATAGACTCTGTGCAGATTTATAAGGAGTGTGTAGGCGTTAGCGACGATATTGCCTTAAGAGGCCTGCCAATGCTACTGACGGACTTTGCAGCGACCTGGTGGCAGGGCGTTAAGCATTCAGTTTTGAGTTGGCAGGAAGCAATTAGCTTACTTCGGCAAACGTTTGGGCCACGCCTCCCGCCGCACAGAATTTATCGGGAGATATTCAGCCGGGAGCAACGGGAGGAGCGCACCGATGTCTTTGTGTGTAGAGTCAGAGCCCTTATTGCCCAGTTAGCTCCAAATACTCTACCTGAGAATCCAGTACAGCTCGATATGGTATATGGGCTGCTCCATAAGAGAATTCGTGAGAAGATAGTAAGGACTGCCTTCACATCGTTCACGGAGCTGCTGCAACAAGCACGGGTAGTAGAGGAGGTCCTAGAGGAAGGCAGTGCGGTGGCTCCTACTGGGAAAAATACATCTACATGTGCCTACCCGTCACCGTCTGCGGCACAGGCTTCAACCTCTCCACCAGCTTCTGATGTGAAACCAGAAAAAGCCTCACAGAGCAAGCCGAGACCACGGTGCTCTTTTTGTAAGATGTTCGGCCACGTCAAGGAGGACTGCCGCCGAATCAAGAACAAGCTCACTCCAGCTCCCGTCAAGAGTGAACCTGCCGCAGCAGCGTCGGAGCTGCGCCCAGCCATAACATGTTTTGGTTGCGGTGCACCCGGCGTTATACGATCCAATTGCAAGACGTGTAAAGAAAAGAACACTCCACCACCGTCAACGACAGCGTTTCAATCAGTGTCCGTAGGTGAATTCGTGCTAAGCCCGCGTGTGCGTCCAATATTTAACATTGAAGTGTTCGGGGCTATAGGTACGGCACTGCTCGATACCGGTGCAAAGCAATCAGTGGCTAGTGATAGTTTAGCAAAGCATTTAAGGTCAAATGGCCAAGTGTTCAATAGTGTAGAAACTGAATTGCGTTTTGCGGACGGAAGTCAACGAGTCCAGGTTGTAGAGACGGCTTTAGTAAATGTAAAGGTGCAGGAAGTGGAGGTGTCAACCCTTTTTATGGTCTTGCCTGGTGCTATAGACTCCCTATTAGGAATGAATTTTATTAGGGACGCTGGCATGGTACTTGATTTTCAAAAAAATAGGTTTTCGTTACGGTCGACAGAGTTCCAGGAACTAATGTATGAAACCACTAACCACGCGGTGGTTAGTGCTGCGGTTACCCTTCGTGAAGGCGAAGGCACTCTCTTATGTCCAGCTGATAAAGAGCAATTGAGTAGGCTATTAGAAGAGAATAAGGAAATCTTTGGTGCAGGGGGAGGGCCGACGCCCTTTGCTATGCATAGAATCGATACAGGGAACACCGCGCCCATTTCAACCCCACCGTATCGGGTTACCCCCGCGAAGAAAGAAATAATAAGAGCGGAAATTGATAAGATGCTAGAACTTGATGTTATCGAGGAAGCTGAGTCCGAGTGGACCTCACCTGTGGTTCTAGTACCCAAGAAAAATGGTGAGACCAGATTTTGCGTAGACTATAGAAAGTTGAACGCCGTAACACGAACGGACAAGTATCCGCTTCCATTAATAGACGATCTACGGGCTTCTGCCAAGAGTAACTGTGTGATGTCCACGATCGACTTGCGATCAGGCTACTGGCAAGTTGAGGTGGCCCCAGAGGATCGACACAAAACGGCCTTCGTTTCCCCGTTTGGGACGTTTCAATTTCGGCGCATGCCCTTTGGCTTGAAGAACTCGCCGTCCACGTTCCAGCGGCTAATGGATCGGTTCCGGGCCGGCCTTAAGGATATTGCCGTGGTAGCTTATTTGGACGATATTTTAGTAATTTCCGAAAACCTACAAGCACACGTGCGCGATTTGCAGCAGGTGTTCGACCGCCTGCGACAATTCCATCTCCGCGCAAACCGTGAAAAATGTGTGTTTGCCAGGGAGAGAGTAACATTTTTAGGGCACGTGGTGACCGTCCGTGGAATAGAGCCAGATCCCGGGAAAATTGACGCTATTGTGGGTAGACTTCCGCCTACCAACCTAAAGGAATTAAGAAGCTTCCTGCAAACCTGTTGTTGGTTTCGGAAGTTTATTCCCCAATTTTCGGAAGTTGCCCGCGCCTTGACGGATCTCACTAAGAAAGATAGACCCTGGAAATGGGGAGAGGAGGAGACCAAAGCATTCAATGAGCTTAAGAGGCGACTCACGACGAGTCCGATCCTCCAGCAACCAGACTTTGAGCGGGGATTCGTATTGCGCACTGATGCTAGCGATTATGCATTGGGTGCCGTGCTGATGCAAGGCCCGGAGCAGAAGTCTGAGAAACCCATTGAGTATGCCAGCAGGTTATTGACCTCCGCAGAACGGAACTATTCCACCACGGAGAAAGAGGCGCTGGCGGTGGTATGGGCCCTGGAGAAATTTCGAGGGTACCTCGAGGGCGCCCAGGTCCAGGTGGCATCTGACCACCAGCCTCTGAAGTGGCTCCTTTCTCTGAAAACCCCAAGCGGTCGTTTAGCCCGATGGGCCCTTAAGATTCAGGCTTTTAATCTGAATATTGAGTACACTCCGGGGCGGGTCAATGTGGTGGCGGACACCCTTAGCCGTCCCGTTTGTGACTCCTCCCGGAATGACGTGGTAGAAACCACATGCGACATCTGTCCTGTATCCGTCGATCTACCTCACCATAGCTCCGAAGAGCTGCGCGCTGCTCAGCTCGGAGATCCTGAAATAGCGAAGATACTTTCAGACTTCGAAGACGGTGAAGCTGCCACTCGTTGGACAGATCGCGGATATTATGTCTCGAATGGAGTTCTATTCCGGTTTGATCCGATTTGCGAATCCGAGGAGCCCCAGTTGGTAGTACCGGAATCTATGCGTGCGGAAATCATGAAGCAGCTCCATGATGCCCCAACTGCGGGTCATTTAGGCCTGGAGCGCACTCTAAAACGGATCAAGGAGAGATTCTATTTCCCAAACATGCGCCAGTACGTGACCACCTATCTAAAGGCTTGTGATTTGTGTCAGAAGTTCAAGCCGACCAACCTCAAACCAGCCGGTCTTCTACAAACCCCTGTTCCAGCCCAAAGGTTTGAAGTCCTCGCTATGGACTTATTTGGCCCACTACCGGAAGGTAGCCAGGGGGAGAAATATATATTCCTTGTAGAAGACACCGCAAGCAGATGGGTGGAATTGATTCCTTTGACTGACGCCACTGCCGAGAGTTGTGCCAGAGCCCTTATTGAGGAAGTGTTCCTACGCTATGGGTTTCCGCGCCGTGTCATCTCGGACAATGGGGTCCAATTCGTTTCAGCGGTGATGCAGAAGGCCCTGCACGTTCTCGGGGTGAACCAGAACTTAACTCCAGTGTACCACCCCGAAGCTAACCCAGCTGAACGGAAAAATCGAGAAATGAAACAGATGCTGGCGATGATGATCGATCCTGAGCATCGTCGTTGGCCGGAAGCATTACCTTCGGTGCGCTTTGCGCTTAATACGGCACCTAACCAGGGCACAGGACACTCCGCCGCGTATTTAACCTTTGCGCGCGAGTTCCGGTCTCCCCTAGATGTAGCCTGCGACCTGAGGGCAGTTGTAGAGCAGGAGAACTACGTACCACAAATCACGCCGTACTTGAGGGACTTCGTAGAGCGCCTACAGGAAGTGAAGTGGCGAGTCGAACGGCAACAAGATCTTCGGAAGGAGTCCGCAGATAAAGCCCGCCGTCCAGGGCCAACCTACAAAGAGGGTGACCTCGTTCTACTGGAAAGTCACCGTGCTAGTCAGGCGGTGAAAGGTTTTACTTCCAAGTTTGCTCCCCGACGGGAAGGCCCGTATCGGGTTAGTAGGGTTATCTCCCCCACCACGTATGAGGTGGTCGATGGTGAGGGCACGCCTCGGGGCAAGTACCATGCCAGCCTCCTGACCCCGTATGCAGGAGGTTGTGGGGCCATTACTCATGCCCGAAAGAAGGGTAGGCCCCGGAAAACAGCTAGTCCCAAGCCAGCTCCAGAATCTTCTGCTGGCTTGGAGGGAGAGGATATAGTACCCAGGTCGAACCCCGCTTCACGCCCCTGTCGTATGCGGCGAGCGCCGGTTCGTTATGCAGCCCCTCTTCCCTCACACCCCTCTAGTAGCTAGGCGCTCACCCCCTCAGTCCGTCCTGGTCGCTCGTGCCTGTGCGCAGGACAGCGGAGCCGCGTAAATTGTTCTCGTAGTCAATAATAGGTTGTTTTTTCTATTTAATACAGTGTTTATCCACTTACACGGGTTTCTTTTATTACTTACCCTATAATAGCTTATTTTCAGCAGCTAAATTGCTAAATTTCATCAGCTCAGCTTATATTTTAATATTAATAATAATGCAAATATAATAGCCTAGCGGTTAAGACCTTTTATTCGGGAGGTCGGGGGTTTGATCCCGGGCACACACCTCTAACTTTTTGGAGTTATGTGCGTTTTAAGTAATTAAATACCTATCATTTGCTTTATCGGTGAAGAAAAATATTCTCCTTAATGTTCGCATAGGCGTGCGAAGAATATTCTAGTCCGCATTTGGCCAGCGTGGTGGAGTATTGAAAAACAAATCAACACAATGCGAATGTGTTGGTTTATTTTTTAAACACGCTGTAACGGCGCAGCAACGGATCGACCTGATTTTTGCATGGATTGCGCTTCCAAAATCAATGGATTTATAACTAAATAACTGGAGAGTGACATAGACTAATTTTATTTATCAATAAGTATTATGATAATTTGACGGAGCCCTAAGTATACCCGCACAATGTCAGGAAGCGACCTATTAAAGAACAGCTGAAAATTAGCTGGATTTACTTTAGCATACGGTTGAAATTGGATTGAATGACAACAAAACACAGCTTCAGTACTAACGCTCCTGCACAGCATGAATGAAGGCTTGTGTGATGTAAATGAAGTGTGCTCAGCATTCCGGCGGCAAATAGACGGGATTTGCGCATTGTGAACTGAATTTAAACGTCTTGAACCGACTTCAACACACACGGCGAGCTGAAAGTTATATAGCAGGTGTTTAAATCCCTTTCTGCATCATATTCAGTTCGGTCATCGTATTTATGGTCTCCCTAGCGCTGTGGTAAGCACTGTAATCTTATTAGTGGGAGCTCCCGGGTTCGATTCCCGGGATTTCATAATTTATAATTTCTGATCTGATCTGGTGGGAGGCATCGGTCGTGGTTAGTTACCACCCTACCGGCAAAGCCGTGCCGCCAAGCGATTCAGCGTTCCAGTACAATACCGTGTAGAAACCAAAAGAGTATGAAAACTGGCATACCTCTTCCAGTTTAGCCCGCTTCCATGTTAGACTGCATCATCACTTACCACCAGGTGAGGTAGTCAAGGACTAACCCGTATTTAGTTTTATGATCTCTTTCCATACTTACTTCTACCATTATTAAACCATAATACTTATCTATAAGAATAACCGTATACTTACCTTCTTAATGGTATAGTTTTCTTGAGAATAATAATGCGGTGGTTTCCCAGATCCTTCCTGATAGGTGCGATTCGACTAAAAGTACAGGATTTCAATACTTAGATTTAACTATAACTATCAAAATCTTAGTGATAATAACGACAAACAGCCAACCAACGTCAGCCATCTATTCAGTTACCGACTTCATCGTTGCCACATCACTTGCACAATCGACTGTCAAGCACTGTCGCACGTCCCTACAATCAGCTTGAAAATATAAATTTATGAATTAACCTTCCCAAAAATCGAATCCTGGGCTTTTCACATTAAACTTACAACACTAGCCGCTCCACCAGAGAGTTCTTCAAAGAGGCTATTCAGTTCCAAGCACTAACATCTGAAAGACGCAAGTTTTATTATTGAACCACAATCTGATCTCCCACAGCAATATAGTCGTTATCCCATACACAATAGAGTCTACACGTGTGTAAATTTTGGAGCCAAGTTCTGTCACGGACCTGCAGGTACTTGACTCGTCAACAGGTCAACATCAGGCTCCTTTCATACTGGAGCTTTCAGAAAGCCTTGTTTATTACATTTTGAACCTCCTTTATATGTTTTTGAGGTCAGCGCTTCGTGTCTTCCCAACTTCGGCTTTTATTTTAGTACAACTAAGTGTAGAGTGTACTTAAAAAATTGGTTAAATGCGAGTAGTAGTGTATACTTAAAAATCAGTCATATTATGCGAGTTGGACTCACACCCGAAGGATTCCATTCTATCGTACAAGAAAAAAAGAGTTATAAAATAACGAAGGTCTAGCCCTCGCTGACTCTCTCTTTATTACTTACTGTAGGTACATACTAACTGCAATATCAGTTGTTTCTTGAATTCATTTGTTTATTGTTCACATTGCATCTTTCAAAGCATTGTGGAGAACTTCTAGGCATGCAAGTTTCCTCACGATGTTTTTCTTCACCGTTAAATCAAGTGATATTTAATTTCTTAAAACGCACATAAAGTTAGAAGTGCGTGACCGGAATCGAACCCCTGAACGCCTGAATAGGAGGCGATCGTCTTAACCACTAGGCCTTCACCGCTAAAGGGTTTATAATGGGGCAAAGAGACAACCTCGCATGTATGAATTATGGGAGTCCCCATCTCCCATGGAAGGGTGTGTGGTTCTATAACTATAAACTATTCACGCGGCTGCGGTCGCCTCCGTACGATGAAACTTTCGCGTGTTTGTACTGTATGGGACGCGCGTGAGATAACACAATATAGTCGCAGAGCTGGTGAGATATTATCTTTCGTGAGAAACCCTCCCACCTTCCATGGTTTTATCAACCTATTGGCTATATGGGTTGGATCCAACGGGAGAACCCAATGGTACATTATTTTTATTGCAGGATAGGCTTGCACTTGACGACAATTATGCTTTAAAAAAGTTGATGTTGAAGTGAGGTATTCACTTTGTGGGCGCAAAATATAGGCATTGAATTTCCACAAGTTCTGAGACTATAACAATATCCGTCTTGATGTTAATTGTGATCTTGTCGGATGTAAGTCTCGTTAGTTGTGTTTCACCGCGGTTATAATTGTAAGCTTGGCCCATATTAATTATCTATAAACGTGTAGAAGTTACTGATTAGATAGTTGGCGCCACTCAAATCATAACAAATCATAACATCATATTAGAAGGCGTCATTGATTGGCTGAAGTTGTTCAACATCTGATCGATAAACGTACTGTATATAAAATTCTTATAGTTTCTAGTTGATGAATTGTAGCATAATAAAGGATAATATTTGTAATCAATATATAAGATGAAAACATCTTTATTACTTAGATGATTTGTTAAACGAGCTTGATGATTTGTATATTAGTCACTAAGTTTATTCATTGTACAATTCGGATTGGCCGATAACGATAAGATAAAAAGGGGAGTGGCTAATAACCGTGGAGAGGTTACCTGTAAGAGTGGTTTTAAAACGACGACATTCGAAAATATACTAACGTAAGAGGAACAACATTTATTTGACACAAATGTAAAAGTTAATAAATTTAAATATGAAATAAAAGTGTAATAATTTATCATAAAGATTGTGTTTGTGATTTCGTCAGACCTTACCCAAAAGGTCAGAAGAGGGACATCAAGAAAATATAATATTTTCTTGTCACGCTCACGACTCAGAGAAACAAGTGGAAATATACAGAGGAACGAGAAAGAAGTGGAGGTCTAGTAGACCACAGACATTTTGGAGCACAAGGCCAATATTTGGGCCTCAATATATCAAAGTACCTAGTCATGGCATCAAAGGATTTCTGGATAAACGGGTAGGATCTTTCCATGATTTTATTTTTATTGATACCTATTAATGGTAAATTTTTTTTTATTTTTTTATTTGTGTGGGTTTTCGTTTTGTTTGTTCTACATTTAGTTATCATTTTGTTAAAAAGCTTTGCTCCGAGTTTGAATGGAAATTATATAACGTTATGATACCTAGAATTACCCACATTTTTATAATTCATCTTGTATATTGGTTATACAAATGCGATCGACCTTCAAATTGTGGTTTAAATAACGTTGAGGTATTTAGAAGGCTTATTTTACAATGAAAATGAAAAATGTTTATTTACAAAATACAGTCTTGTACAATTTTCCTGTGTCTGGTGGTACCCGCACTAGGTTATCCTGTATCGTGGGTACAATGGAATAGATAGTGAACATAGTGTTAAACAATATAAAAAGTGTGGTTTACTTAATGATGGGCGTTATTGTTACTTTTAAATAGTTTTCAGGATGTATCTACTATGTCCTGCCGGAGTTTTATTTCTCATTAAATGATTTCACAGGTGAATATCTCACGGAACGTGGTATTTCAATCTTCACACTTGTAATCGTGTGCCGAATTAGTTTGGTTAAGAGTTACGATAGGGATTTATTTTCACATAGTGGTTTTGTTTTACGGAAGGTGAATTTCTGGATTTAGGTTCAATCGTTTGCTGCATTCATTGTATAGATAGATGTTTTCCTTTTTTTAGCACACAGTGACGCGATATTATCACACAGCACTCATTGGGCATCTTGAATGTTGTTTTGTGAAATTATTATTTTTTGTAAACCGCTTTAGGATAAGGTAGAAAAAGTTACATGAAATAGCTTTTCGTTTTACGCCTGCCAGTGAAATAATCCGTCTCTACTTGTAATGGTTACTAAATGATTGGGGATATAAAATGTTAATTGATAAAAATGAAGGTGATCCGTTGTAATAAAGTAATAGTGACCAGGGTTAATAAATTGAGCATTTTGAGAAATATGAATCCTAAAATGGGTGTAAAAGTAGGTTTATCTTATCTGGTTATTCTTTAACTAAATTTAAAATTATGGTAGGTAGGTAGTCAGATAGTTTTAAATACGGGGTGCATAAATAAGTGTTTTTTTTTACAAAAGTGAGGAGAAATGTTTTCATTTATCTATTTTTACCACTTGAAACGCGTAATGTTTGAGTTTCAAACATAACTTTGTTGACAACAGCTCACCATGAACAACCCATGGCCGGCCCACTACTGAGCAACAAGTGTCTCCTCACAGAATGAGAAGGGTTTAGGCCGTAGTCTACCACGCTAGATAACAGCTAATTTACTTTTAATACTGGCACAATAATTTGAGTACTACGAGTAGTAGGTAGGTATAGTATATGAGCAGCGGGGTTTTTTTTTTACCTGTATTCACGCAATTAACTGTGTACTGCCGCATTTAAATGCAATATGATTTTGTTTTTATTGGATTAACATCGCTTGGCGGGTTAAATTCCTGGCAAATGTTCTATTAAAATTAGAGTAAGTTTTTTTTTTAATGGTAATATACCTACAGTACTGCCCTTAGGGCAGGGCGCGATAATAAGTACCTACTACCAAAATACTATTTTCTTTGTTGTACGAAAGAAATTTTAGGCAAATATCTTTGCAACACGCTCGCGTTTGTGGCATGACATTATCCCAGAAATATATTTAAAAAAAAAAATTCACGCTCGCTTGACTCGCTTCGCGATAGTTCAGTTTCGATATGCATTTAGTTAACAAAACTCTCAGGAAACCACGTTTGTTGTGCTCTCGAAATTGATCAGTCTGTTTGATAAAATCGAAATGCGGTGCCTTATAAATTTCGCTTAGGAGCGCCGGTAGTATCTCATGATAATAATATGAATATTGATCATAATTTTTTTTTTTTAGGCTGATTAAGCATTGAAGGTTTTTCGGCTGGTCTGGCATTTCGCCTGATTTTATGTTTTTGCTTATTTAGCGCGTTCAGGAAAGCTTTGACAACGTTTTATAACATGAGTATATATATTTTTTTGTTTTAGTTACCCAAACAGAAAAAAAAAAGCATTAAAGATGTGGGACCGAGGGATAAATCTAGTGTGATTTTTGGTTGGATTATGAAGTTGTAGTTAGGGTATTTAAAATAGAAAGATTTCAATTGTAGGAAATGATGTAAAACATGTTGAGGATAAGTTGTGTAATAAAGTCGATAATTCACTTGTTAGATGTCACGCGATCTATTGCGAGGAGGAATCTTTTTCTTGTCTTTTTTTTTATAAATACGGTGTTCTGACGGGTTTTTATTTACGTCTCTGATTATTGAATACTTTCGGTGTTTGATTGGACGGTTAGAGGTTGCAAAAGCAATCGCCCTCTAATTAAATTGTTTATTTAGGCATTAGTTCAATTTGGATTAAATCTCGCGAAAAGCCACGGTGGCTGTCTCTCGCGCGTCTTGGAAAGACATTCCTAATGCCTGTTTTTCTGAGAGAGGGATGCATTATCAAGTGAGATGAGCTGCAATGTTTGCGGCCGATTATTTTGGAGGCACAGTGGTTTAAACTGGTTGGTTTGAAAATTTGCAATCGTGGCAAGTGGAATAAAGTTTGACTAAACTATTTAATGAACTAAGTATATAATGGATTTGGTGAATGGTTATATTATATAACATTTTGATAAATGGATGAATTTGAAGAGTGTATGTATGTAGTTGATGCACATTTGTTTCATATTTTTACTTAAGTTATAAAGTATTACATTTGGTGAGTAGTTATTTATATTTGGTAGGGTAGGTTTGATAAACAGGTAGTTATCTTGATTAATAAATGAGTTATCATTTTATAAATGCGTACTTTAATGTTTGATGAACTGGTATACTTGATAAATGTGCATATTTTCATACTTCAAAGACAAGTTGTACCTATTAGTTTCTTCAAGCTTTTAGTTGCTGATAATTATATTAACATTCTTTAGAGCGCATGTCCTATGGACGAAATCGTTTATACATACTTTCACTGTTTGAAATGTTACAATCATAAAGATAGTTATGACTAGAGGGGGTCATAGCTTGTTGCCGCTCTTGTACATCCATGTGTCAACTAGGTATTGTCATCTCAGTATATTTCAGGGAACCTCCGTTCGGGTGAAAGCGATAGCTGTTGGATAAATGCTTGTTGGGTTATCAGAAGACCGTGTAGTCTTCGATGAGGTTACTTGTAAATATTATAGCGAAATAGTAAGTTTAAAAATAGAATGAGGCTAAACTAAAAAAATGAGACAAAGATAAAAATAATAACTTAAAGCATTGAAACAGCATAAAGTGAAATAGTAACTTACAAACTATACATACATATTTACGAATTATGTAGATAGATATAGTATTACTGGATTACGTATATCAAATAAGAATACTGTCAGCTCATGTTTTGTTTTCGGCGTGGTAATTTTACGCTTAAAACTCATAAGAGATATCATGAGGTTCGCTTTCTGTAAAAGTTATTAGCTTTAACAGTCAATTGATTTATTACATTATTTATTTATTATACACTCAACAAGTAAAAGTATTTTGTTTTGACAAAATCCAAAGAAGTACCTATTGGATTAATAAAGCAAGGTACGAAGCATTGGCTGGATTTTACAACATTTAAAGTTTCCTGTTCATTTTTATCATTGAGTTAATTTGAGGCGGAAGGATCCTCTTGAAAATTTTTAAGATTAAATTATTAGTAAGAAAGTATATTTTGCTTAGGTTAGTTTAAAATGTACAGCCGGTAATTAAAAAAAAAAATATATATACATTTAATTTTACATAATAGGTGAAGCTGGTTGATGCACCAAAAATCGAATTATCATAGGAATTTAATTAAGCTAACATTTTTATTTATTATCAACTTCAAATATACAGTAGCAAACTGATTAGTTGGAATGCATGCAGTGATTGGAATATTTAAGTTCCGATAGAAGAATCTATATCGTGGCTTGTTCCTTTATGGACAAGAATATTTTTTTTTGACTCGTGGGACCACTTACACAAAATATCAACGTTCGGTTTGGAGGTCTTCCATGGCTATTCCTACAGTTCCATGACGTATTGAAGAGGTTAACACTTTGTCGCTCATCACATCAACCAGCACGGCATTTGGGTATGATGGATGGATGTAGATAGGTACACATTTGATGGGGGGGGTTTAGTGGTTTGTATCAATAGGAACCAGGGGTTGAATGAGGAAGGCTGAGGACAGTACGTGTGGTGCTTACTAGGGAAGGTTTATGTTCAACAGTGACCTTATGATGATGACGATGTAGATGACGATGATGATGATGATGGACGTACGAGGATGAATCTTTTACGAAACGAATAAAGGGAAATCGAACAGATGCGGGTCATTACGATTAACATATAAAATAATGTATAAGGTACCTACTTTATTCTAATCTTTATGATCGATCAGCTTGTGATAGAGATCTTGATGTCGTAGAGAATAGAGATGTATCGAACGGAATATTTATTTCATTTTTTTTCCTGCTATTATGTTGATATCGCTTTTCTCTATGAAAAGGAATTAATGATAAACTAATAGGTATCATTCGGCGGCGAGTCGCGACTGTGTCGTTCCCAGGGTCGAATTTGGTAGTTCTGCTTATGTTACTCGAAACGACAAAGTACGCCATATGGTGCATATTATGGCTAAAATAAAATATATAAGTATCATGTGAAATTATAAATCAAAGATTCTTTTTGCATGTAGATATTATATGGTTAAGAGGCACAAGTGACGCAACTACTGTACCCTGGCGTTTGTTTAACATTGTCCATTAGTACTTCAGAATGTGGATTTTGCTAGAAAAAGAAAACAATAGGTAATTGTAAGAAATATGGGAAGCGTAATCTGCATTAAAAGAAAAAGTTTGAATTGGAAGCAACCAGGCATAGGATTTTCATACATCCGTAATCACGTTCCTTTCAACTCTCTATCTATCACGGTTCACGATACGCCGTTCGCGGTTCGGGCCGTGACGCACGTGCAGACGGACAGACGGACGGAGAGCAGAGGTTTAGAAAATAGGGTCTCGTAGGCACCCTTCGAGGGGTACGGAACTGGAGAAAACTAAATTATAATAATGATAATAGGTTTTCTAGGTTACCAAGTAAAATTACTTCTCTGAGGTCGGATTGTATTATGATGGATGCTTATGAAACAAAATTAAATGAACGGTCTACTCAAAGTGTTTTATGTTTGCAGGATCCAAGGATGTTGGAAATGAACAAATGAGGGAAAGGAAGACCCAAAACTAGGTATGGGTCAGGGACACAAAGTCCCAAGGAAGGAAAGGATGGAAAAGCCCCGAGGTTACGGGCTATGGACAAAAAGTCCTATAGGAGGAAGGAGGTGGACCCTAGGATAAGGGTCATTAAAAATTTGGATCTGGAGGGAAAGGACCCTAGGATAAGGGTCACTAAAAATTTGGATCTGGAGGGAAATAAGGACAATCATATATGTATCCCGGTAGAAGAGAGACGCGCCAAGGCTCGGAATCCGCGATTTTCCAATAAGAAGGGAAGAAGAAAATATGTGCGTAAAACTATTGCGTTGAAAGTGTATGAAAATGTTTTGTGATTTAAATCGAGAACTGGCGGCGATTAACTTTAAGTTTAGAGAGTTTATTTTATCAAAAGGACAAGAAGTTCACTTACACATATTCATATTAAGAATCGCTCCCGATTCTAAATATAAATATAGAAGAAAACATAATCTTTAAAGGTATGGTGACTATACAATAATATAAAAAGTCAAAACACGTTATATTCGTTAACAAACTATACCTACATCTAGCTAAGATATCTATGGTGTTTGACACTGTTTGATTAAACTTTAAACTTTGTAAAAGATTTTTCCTCCAGTATGAGTTTCGGCAAGTACATTATGTAGTAGAGCTAGGTAGTTTACATACCATAATTAGTCCTAGCTTTATGTAACTGTAGCATAATAGGTATGTTCGTTTTGTGTACCATATTTATGAGATTTAGCTTTAAAGTGATGCGTGTATGTACGGACTTTAATAGTATTTTCCTAACAAATAGACATATTTTGAATTTGTATAATTGACTTATATAATATAGTTCATCAGTTTTCTTACATAATTCTTTAGTGGGAAGGAGAGTCTAGTTGGAACAGAACTTTTAACAATTTATTTTGAGATACTTGAAACCCTTTAAAGTAGTTTTTAGTAATTAGTTTTACATGCTCATCCCCAAATCTCTATTGAGTGTTCCTGTAAAATATTGGCTTGTGAGTTATAATTGATACTTCGGACTTTATGCATGTACCTACCTTCTTTGATTAAATGGAGGCCTCCTTTAGTTGCTACTGGTCTCGCAATTTTTGATATCTTTATGATTTTTGAAAAATTATTTATAAATTTAGAGTGTCTGCATCTTTTTATTTTAATATTAGCGGAAGAGAACAGAAAAATGAATTTTAGATTAAAGGCTAAATTTGAGTGCTACTGTAGACTGGCAGGTAAAGTTGCGAGGGTAAATAGTTTGGAATTGAATTGAGTTTATCTGCTATTTTATAATTATATCGGATGGAAAGGGTTGCTGCGAGTGCTCTAAAATTAAGTTGCAATCATAATCAATACCAATGTATCAATAAAACTGTATATTCCTTCTAGTTAAGGTTAGCAAGAATATTAATTTAATTAATTACTATCTTAATTTTTTTTTTGTTTTGTTGAACTAAGTCTTTGTCATTTTGGTTGTGAAGTTTACATGTTACTTAAGTTTTAATTTTTTTTTTTTTTAAAAAAAAGCGATGAGACTCGCTTAAAACAGGATGGCCGAGCTGTAAGCTTGGCCCATATTAATTATCTATAAACGTGTAGAAGTTACTGATTAGATAGTTGGCGCCACTCAAATCATAACAAATCATAACATCATATTAGAAGGCGTCATTGATTGGCTGAAGTTGTTCAACATCTGATCGATAAACGTACTGTATATAAAATTCTTATAGTTTCTAGTTGATGAATTGTAGCATAATAAAGGATAATATTTGTAATCAATATATAAGATGAAAACATCTTTATTACTTAGATGATTTGTTAAACGAGCTTGATGATTTGTATATTAGTCACTAAGTTTATTCATTGTACAATTCGGATTGGCCGATAACGATAAGATAAAAAGGGGAGTGGCTAATAACCGTGGAGAGGTTACCTGTAAGAGTGGTTTTAAAACGACGACATTCGAAAATATACTAACGTAAGAGGAACAACATTTATTTGACACAAATGTAAAAGTTAATAAATTTAAATATGAAATAAAAGTGTAATAATTTATCATAAAGATTGTGTTTGTGATTTCGTCAGACCTTACCCAAAATAATTACCAACAATACGTGTTTCAACACTGTTGTTTGTTATCAAACGCTCCTAAATCAATATTAA
Source organism: Maniola jurtina (assembly GCF_905333055.1). Taxonomy (NCBI): domain Eukaryota; kingdom Metazoa; phylum Arthropoda; class Insecta; order Lepidoptera; family Nymphalidae; genus Maniola; species Maniola jurtina. The sequence continues at coordinate 14,543,573 of NC_060039.1, forward strand.
TATTTATCCGACTTTGAAAGAAGATGATTCTTGAGTCAGTGCGTATTATTTTGTTATAGCTACAAAATACATATTAAAGCTTCAATAAAATAACCGAAAAAAAAATTCCCATGAGTAAGCAGACCGAGCTATGGGTGGTTTTTTATTTATTATAGACACACGCTTGACCACGACCACACCTGATGGGAAGTGATCATGTGGCCTAAGATGGGACGCGTTTGCCCATAGTTCTGCAGATTACAAGTTACCTACAGACTAGTAGGAGGCTGTATTTCTATTGAGTAAAATTATCTTAGATTAGTTTTGAAATGTTTCCGAGATATAAATCTAGTCATCCGAGCACAATCAGTGCGACATATTATCTCGCGGCTTTAACACCGCTTTGTCGATGAAAAACCGCAAAAAAGCTTTTTCACATTAATTTCGCTTGGGCTGCAGTTGCCTTTAATTGGACTCTCGAAAATGGTTTGTTTTGGAACGTTTGCAATGCAGATATTATGATAATATTATTTTAGTGAGAGAAATTTAAATTTTTGGGAGATACAAATCTCACTGGCGCAGTGGTGACCGGGGACCCTGGTTCTTTAGAGGGTTCCGTGAATCTCTTAAATAGACTTGACTTAAGTATCTTGTCTGTCTGGTTGTCTGTCAAGACCCGTCAAGGAAATCAAAACTTATACGTTTTGATTCCCGTTGACCTAGGATCATGAAATTTTAATAGGCAATAGGCACTGTCTTACAGCCTAGCATAAATAGAGGAGAAAATCCAAAAATCGTGTGTTTACATTGAAAAAATGTGCTATTTCCTGTACAATGGTACGGAATGAAATATCTTACTCACAAGTGATCAGTTTTTTAAGACGGAAAATACCATTTCCATCCTTTATTTGGAGTTCTATGGGTCAAACAATACAATAGCTGTAGTTCCAAACACAAAGTCACAGAGCAGCAAATGGAAACATATTTCGCTACTATCAACATTTGTGGTCTAACAGACCGCATATTTTGTCCGATCGGTGTAGTTAGGCTGAGGCTACATAAGAGTGACGCCACAAGATTTTTGACGGCCGCCCTAGCGCAGTGGTAAGCGCTGTGTTCTTATTAGTGGGAGGTCCGGGGTTCGAATCCCGGCAGGGGTTTGTAATTTTATAATTTCTAAATTTCTGGTCTGGTCTGGTGGGAGGCTTCGGCCGTGGCTAGTTACCGCCCTACTAGCAAAGCTCTACCGCCAAGCGATTTAATGTTCCGGTACGACGCCGTGTAGAAACCAAAGGAGTATGTGTTTAATGAAAACTGTCATATCCAATCCAGGTTAACCCGCTTCCATCTTAGACTGCATCATCACTTACCGCCAGGTCAGATTGCAGTCAAGGGTTAACTTGTATGTGAATAAATAAAATAAACACGACACGTTGCGTTGGCGGTGCGGTGCCTGAGCGGTGCCGCTGCGTCATCCTACGTAGAAATCGCTGTACCATGTCACATGATGCGTGCCATCGTGCGGCGCCGCACCGCATGCGCAATGGACTTGCATCCAAAGTTCATCAAACTCAAAGTTGTATTCAAAGTGCTCTATCTATACTTTTTGAATGTCAATTTTGTCAACTGTCTCAATTCAAACAGATGATCACTCCCTGTCGAAATAGCTGCAATGTGCATCAAACGCAATAGTGAAAAAACAATTTTTACAATCCGACTACATGCTAACATTTCGTAATATTTTCGTAATAATAATAATAAACATTTATTTCGGAACATTTCATCCATATAGTGTTAGTAACAGGGCCTTATGAACTATGTTAGTGATTAAATTAAATTAAATTAAATCAAATTAAATTAAATTACATTATTATTAATTGTTAAATTAAGCTTAATTCATGTAACTTCGGGACCACTGGGTGTTCATATGTATGTACACCCAGTGCTTCATAAAGGGGTTTTCTCACTTTGCAGCCAATGTATTCAAAATACTGTTGGAGCTCCCGCGTACTCTGCTCATCACAGATGCAGCTCTTTTTCTCATGATTGCGTAAAAGTCGTCTTATAGTAATATTTATTTATTAATTGGCTGTCCTGCTCACACCCTCGCCCACAATCTTTGCAGACTCCCTGCCGCGTTGCAAGCCGGCGCTGTGTCCTGAGCCTTAGATCGATAAACGTAGGTGAAACATGAGCACACAAACTGATAATTGATATCGACGCTGGCGACCCGCCAACAATGCTCTCGCCGCAGGGTTAGGACCTATTTACGGTCACGCGGAACTGTGGTTATGCGGACATCATGCCAGTGAGTACTAGTGACTTGTAACGACATACTATTTACTACCCCTTTTGTAAATCGCATCGCATCGGCAAAATTCATTTGGGCAGAAAAACAAAAACCTATTGTGCTCGGCAAACATCTTGTACGAGTTGCAGAGCGTAGTGCGAGAAAGTTGGCAAATCCAGGAAGCGAAAATCGATGTATCAACCAATCGCGTGCACCCGCGCCGACAGATCAACCAATCGCGTGCATGCGCCATTCGGCAGCCAATCGCGTCGATATTGTTTGCCGGGCTACAGTGCGCTGATTAAAACCAAATGTACACCAATAAAATACCTTATCGCTTGACGTTAAGATTACAAGGATAACAAAGATTAGTGCTATCTAGCTCATAATTTTATTCGCGTATACAAAACATGACGCGTAGGCACAAGCGTAGGCAACAACCAATTATATGGAGAGACGCGCGCTATGACTGACTGAGATATTATTTCCGCTCGATTCAAAAATAAGATTTCTGCGCAGGTACATCGGCGTAACTTATAAAATTGGTAGTACTGCAGGTACGAGAGACGAAGTGACGACGTCCCGGCCACAATAACCGGCTGCAATCAGACCTTGGAATACATACCATTACCGTGCCTTGGAGCAAGTGACAATGCAGCCTAAGATAGAGCACTTTTGACTTGACGGTACCCATATTAAAATCTTATACTAACCTCTTATACCTTACCTTTGTGTAAAGGAATCTTTGTTGTAGCTATAATTCTACTCCCTTTACAACCTCTCGCACTGCCAAGGGTCACTGGTAGAGATCTCTTATAAGTGCTTCCCTGTCCACTTTTTCTTACTTTTCCTTTCAATTGTTACAATTTTCTAGTACAAATAAAGAATGAATTGGAGGAGAAATTGCCTACAATAGGTATGGAATATAGTGAAACCATGAAACGGTGTCACTGCATGAGTAGGTCCTAGCTCCCTGCTCGAGGCTCTCGCGACGAGAGCTCTTGTGTGGATACTGCTCATTGTGCACGTTCGCATAACACCACAGTTTTGCTACTAATACAACTCTCTAATTAGCAATAATCAATGTAGCTCTATGTGGTATGTTACCACAGGACAGGTTATTTTGAATAAAAATTTTAGCGAGCGGCAACTCCTTTTTGGTTTATAACTTGATGTCCACTCATACTTATTAATATTTTTACTTCTATTCGTCTATTTCTACTTCATAGAACACCACTTTAGGGTTCTGCACCTCAAAAGGAAAAAGGAACCCTTATAGTATCACTTCGTTGTCTGTCTGTCTGTCCGTCTCTGTCATAAAAACCTATAGCGTACTTCCCGTTGACCTAGAATTATGAAATTTGGCAGGTAGGTCTTATCCGAAAACCGTGAATTTGTGGTTACTTACATCACAAAACAATGTGTTCGTGAAAAAATAATTAGTATGTATTTTCAATTTTTAAAGTAAGACAACTATACCAAGTGGGGTATCATATGAAAGGGCTTTACCTATACATTCTAAAACAGTTTTTGTTTAATGCATACTAGTTTTTGATTTATCATAGTCCACCTCTTATTCCTCTCGAATAAGAAGCGGACATCTTAACCACTAGCCTATCACGGCACTTCTTCTAACTACTCACGTAGAATATAAACGCCCCTCGGACCGAAACAGTATTAAGCATTCATGGAATACCAGATTTTATTCCTCCGTAAAGCTTAACGAAATTAAATCCCTCAGAGCAAAGGCCATGTTTTTATTGTGCTATAAAGTGAGAGGACAGTTCGCAGGGTACCTCCTCGCACAATACAGCCCTCTTTACTGTACCTACGTGCCTACGTGACAGATACGGCTAAGTTCACAGGGTATAGGCGTACAAACAGACGAACTGGACGAAACTTTAAGCTAAGGGTGCATGGTAGAGGCTTTAATAAGGATTGCCATCTCTCTGTGCCAAACTATAGCCTAAAGGCCTCTAAACCTTTCTAAAATTCTGAGAGGAGACCCGTACACAGTAGTGATTCATTTGATTAGACCTACATGATTTCTCTGTTTTTTTATGTGTTATAGACAAGCGCTTGACCACAATCACACCTGATGGAAAGTGATGATGTGGCCTAAGACGGGACGTGTTTACCTAGAAGATGCCTATTCACTCTTGTTTTAAGGATGTCCGGATTGTAATTGGTGCGTCGTATTCGTCATTAATGAGTAACCTCTCCTCATTAAAAAACATAATTTTAGGAGTATTCTTAGAGCAATACCGTGGGTTTCCAGATCTTTCCGCATAAAAATCGACTAAGAAAACAAAGTTTTGTCATTGATTTCAGTTATTATCAGACGTTAGTGAACCGGGACCGACAGCTTAGCGTACTCCTCAAAGACCAAATTCGAACCTCCAAAGTTTTTCTGTTCGAAGAATTGCTGTTGTGTTAGCGTTAAAAAGCGGTTTTTGAAAAGAATCTAATTGGTCTGCTAAGCACATCTCCGCCCATCTCCCCTTTAGTGGATATTAGGCTTTAGGTTCGTTAGGTTAGATTCATTTTGATACGGAACACTGAAAAAGAAAATATTGTTTTAACCTAGAAACTAGAAAATCCCAAAGCTCGGATGAAATTCTCTTGAGAAATTCCAAAGACCTAAATACAAGTAATTTCTATTATTTAAGCAGACTCCGAGATTTGCATTTTAAATGTTGTAGGAAGCGATTACCACTTGAGTGGCTGTAATTTAAATAATTAAGTATTCAAGAACTGCTTTATCCCATTGCGGATAGGCAAAGGAAGAGATTCGGTTTTAGCAACGAATTCTCAATAACCTGCAAGCTTCCTTATATTACTAATCCATATCCATACTTATTATATTATAAACTAGCGACCCGCCCCGGCTTCGCACGGGTGGACATTTATTTTTTCTATTTTCCGGGATAAAATATAGCCTATACGGATTCGGAAGAATCCCTCTAAGTAATGGTAAAAGAAATTTTGAAATCGGTCCAGTAGTTTTTGAGCCTATTCAATACAAACATACAAAAATACAAAGGTTTCCTCTTTATAATATTAGTATAGATTGGAAAGTGCGTCTGGCTGCTAACTTTTCACGCCCCAATAGTTTAACCGATTTTAATGAAAGGCACAGAGTTGCTTACATTCCAGTAATTGACAAAGGCAACTTGTTATCCCGGAAATTAAAAAAGTTCTCACGGGATTTTTAAAACCCTAAATCCACGCGGATGAAGTCGCGGGCATCATCTAGTATATTAAAAATGCGAAAGTTTTGATGTTTGTTAGTTACTCTTTCACGCCAAAATTACTGAACTGATTTGGCTGATTATATTCTCTGGTTATACCTAGATATTCAAAAACCTTAATACATGTGAACAAAGTCGCGGCCATACCCACTACATATTAATTTATAATATCTGTAATTATTTTCTTTTTGTTCTTTAAACTAATCTTTAAATTAGTGATTACTCTATAGTCTACTCTACATCATCTAAGTTGTCTAGTGGGATTAGTCAAGGTTGGAAAGTTAGAAGTACATATTTTGGGATAGAAATTTTATAACATTTTTACATTATAAAGTAAGTGAAAAATGTCTCCAATGTAAATGAGGCTTTATTTTTAAACCATCTTCAGGATTATACGGGATTTTAAAATTCAGCTGCTATCCCTAGTAAGAATAAACAAGATTAGCCTAAGCGCCTAGGGAAGGCTTCGCCGCGATGCTCTCGAGCTTATCAGCGACGAACTTGTTTCCATTCCCTCTGCTCCTCCGGGTTGTAAGAATAAGTTAATTTTGAACTAAACGCCTTTATGGTATTACCTATTAGGGATTGCTGATAAAAAGGACTTTGAATTTTTATTTTAAAAAGCTGTTTTCTATTCTAAAATGCAGTGTGCCTAGTATGAGTTTTACATTTCATCAACGTTGATAAAATTCGAAAGTCGAAACACTTCAGTGTTAAAGGAAAATGGATCTTAACGACGTTATTTAAGTTCGTCTTTACATCTACAGCCAGCGTGCGAAGCGTAAATCTTATGAAATGAAAATTGTTTCTGAATATTTGTCATTAAATTAAGGACATTTTGGTCCATTTCACCCTAATTTTGTGGCATAACAATAGCCGTCTGCAGGTTGCAAGCTAGTTCTGTACTGAATAGACAATGTCCGCCACTTCGTCCTCGTGGATTTAGGGTTTTAAAATCCCATGGGAACTCTTTTATTTTCTAGGACAAAAAGTTGCTTATTTCCGTCCCCGGGGTAAGAACTGTGTGGGTCAGCATCAGATAATATCTTTACAGAAAAATTAAAACTAATAAATCTACATAGATAGACCAATTTTTGAATTTTTATCTATAGAGTAAATTGTATCCAATTATGTTTCTATTTCTTGAAGAATTTGCACATATTGAAACATTAGATAAAAGTATTATTAGTATTCAAAGTAAAAGTATTCGAATAAAAAAGCTTCCAATAATCACATTTGCATAACATGAACCGTTAAACCAAGGATCCTTAACTTTATTTTTTTTTCGACGCTCGAATTCTACCAACGACGTTACGTTGGCGAGATGTAAAATCTCACACTTACCCTGCAGATAAGCCGGGGTGAAATTACACATTCATGAAATAGCAGCCTTTATTTGTTTGTTAAGAGCCGAATGAAATAAAACACCGGAGGGCAGTGGCCGAGCTTTATTGGCTAATCTTGAGGGCACTTTGAACTGTAAGGTGTGGCACGCACAGGCCACTGACCTAACCATCTCTGTAAACCTCTACCTTTAACTTTTCGTAGTTATTTGCATTTTAGCACCCCGCTGGACCGATGACCTGAAGAAGGTGGCGAGGAACGGGTGGATGAGGAAGGTGAAGGAACGTGTTTGGGGGCACGCTCTTGGAAGGTTCATTCAGCAATGGACGCGTACAGGCTGATGGAATGGAATGGAAAAAAATAAAGCTTTAACGGCAAAGAAAAACATCGTGAGGAAGCCTGCATGTCTGAGAGTTTCACATAATGCTCCCAAAGGTGTGAAGTCTGTCAATCCGCACTTGGGCAGCGTGGCAGGCTATGGCTTAAGCCCTTCTCATTCTGACTGGTATTCAGTACCAACCCATCGTCGACATACTATTTAATTAGGCACAGGTCTACTCCATCATAACTTCTAAAGGCCTGAGATTTGAATGTATATGATATGCGGTATCGATAAAATTCAAAATGGCGGCTATGTGGCACCATTATCAAATATGGAAAATTTGATGTTTTAGTTAATTTTTTTGGTAGGGCAATCGTGTTTTTCAATAAAGTACGTCTTGTTTTCAAGAAGGAAACAGGACCCTATTTCATAATAGTTCAGAACCGTTCAAAAGCGATATTATCTACTGAAAAATAAAATCCCGCTTAGCGTCCATCCGGCGAGTGGCGATAATAAAAGAGGAGCGCGGCGCAATAACCGGGGACTTCCGGCCGCGTCGGCGACTGCTCTAATTCCTATTAATCTTTCGTATCTAGAAGAATGAAAGGTTGTATTTTAATACCTTTGACTGGCAGCTCACTCCAGCAATGCGCGGGACTGCAATTACTTTTAGGGAGATCACCCACCGCACCATTTTTTATCGATACTAGAGTGAACTAGAGTGAGGGAACTCTTGCTTTGATCCTGAATCGACGATATTATGCTAAATAAACATTAGTCTATCATCATCATCATCATCATCATCAGCCTGTGTAAATACACTGTTGGATGTAGGCCTTCGTTAAAGAGCGCCTCCACACCCGGTTCTCAGCCTTCCTCATCCAGCCACTTCCCGCCATTATATCGACGGTCTATCGTGCTGGAAGGCGTCCCACACTACGCTTGCTTACACGCGGTCTCCATTCAAGGACATGGTCTCCACTACGACAGACATGGCCTGCCCACTACCACTTCAGCTTGCTAATAGTTATGTTAGTAACCTTTGGTTTTCTTATCTCCTCATTTCAGATCCTATCCCTCTTGGAAACTCTTAACATAACCCTCCCCATAGCTCGCTGAGCGACTTTGAATTTGTGGAAAAGGCCAATTGTCAGTGTCCACACTTCAGCACCATAGGTAGAGGATTAGACTATGGGTGACGCGAAATCAAAGAAAAATAAACCTATTCATATTCTACCTAGCGTCAAATGTAGGAACATTTGACGCCTGCCAGTGACGTCGACGTCTCGACGCTTTGTCGTGAACTGTGGCGATACAGTAGCAATACAGCCAATACAGCCGAAAAAGGGTGGCGATATAGTAGTGACGAGTCGCTGGCCCTTTGCCGACTATTTTTAACCCCCGACCCAAAAAGAGGGGTGTTATAAGTTTGACGTGTGTATCTGTGTATCTGTGTATCTGTCTGTGGCATCGTAGCGCCTAAACGAATGAACCGATTTTAATTAACTTTTTTTTGTTTGAAAGGTGGCTTGATCGAGAGTGTTCTTAGCTATAATCCAAAAAAAATTGGTTCAGCCGTTTAAAAGTTATCAGCTCTTTTCTAGTTTTCTTGTAGAAAAGAAGATTAGATAACCCTTAGGTTCATAATATTCAAGTGTCAATCGACAAATGTCAAGCTGTCAAGATGGACGTTGCCTAGATGTACATAATTATTTATTTGAAAATGATGTTTTGGAAAACTCAGATACTTTGGATCGTAGGCGCGGAATAGTCCAAGAAAATCGGTTCAGCCGTTTGAAAGTTATCAGGTCTTTTCTAGTTACTGTAACCTTCACTTGTCGGGGGTGTTGAAAATTTTTAATTTACACTTGTGTAAACTGTAGGTATGGGTAAGTACCTTTACACGTGTGCTTTGAACTGGATTAGAGTGCAGGCGACACAAAGCTGGCTAACCCGCCAGAGCGCTGCGAAGAATCCATTAGATATTCCTACTAATCCCACCTACACCGAGTTAAAGCTAAACCTAGCTCTGACTTTGTCTACTATAAGCTATGCAAATCATACACAACAGAAATTGTTGTGCCCAGCAGATTTCACGCACCTTTGAGAACACTATGAAGGACTATCGTGCAAGGCATGCAGCCTTCCACGATAGTTCTTCATTATGTTCCTTACGAAGTTTTGTTTCATTGTTACAGCAGGTGATTTTTAAAAACAACAGTTTTTTAGCAGTTGCCTGAAAAACAGTGCTGAGGATAGTGTACGCGCGTACTACATACAGCATTACGCTCAGACAATTCAGTTTTGCGCTACAGACATGCATTCGGTTTTTTTTAGATCCTACTGTATTTTTCTTTTTTAGATTAATTGAAATTCGATGATTTTTATGCATACTTAGTAGTTTTGGGTTTATCGTGCAAAATGTCGAAAAAATGCCCGAGTCCGGAACCCTCGGACCGCGAGTCTGACTCACACTGGGCTGGTTTTATATGGGTCTAGATAGATTACAGTAGTATTCCTACCCGCTAAATGGCTTGGTCACGTCAATCGGTGGTGACAGAGTACCTCCTCGTGGCGACCCTTTTCACAGCGGTTGATGGCCGTCACTCGTGCGGACGTGTGGAAGCCAATCGGAATATTGTTTACAGCATTATATACATTAAACCTCTATACTATATAGAGATCTAAATAATAGAATAGATTTTTTTTAATTCAATTAAACTTTTACAAGTACTTTTGAAACGTCAAAATATGCATATCTACCAAAGCATGGTACGTACGTCGTGTCGTACATGCATAAACTACTAAAAATTTAGAAATCCATATTAATGCAAAAGTGCGTCTATCTGTCAGCTAGATTTTCATGGTACATCCGTTCTACCGATTAGGATGAAATCAGACAGGATGACCCAGACTCAAATAAAGGCTACTTTTTATCTCGGAGAAGAGTTCCTTTGGAGTCCAAAAAAACCACCACGCGGATGAAGTCGCCGGCAGTGTCTAGTAATTCTATAAATTTTAATCATATTATGCTTAGTTAGTTCTTATAGTTTACTAGATTATGCCTACGACTTCGTCCGCGTTTTCCGGAACCAAAAGTAGCCTATGTCCTTCTCCAGAATTCAAGCTATCTCAGTACCCGTAGAAATCAGTTAAAAGGATGGGCCGTAAAAAGCTAGATAACAGACAAACTGGCACACATTCGCATTTATAATATTATTTAAGGATTTTCGAAATAGCTGCAACAACAGATAGACTGGACAAGCTATACGGATTCCTTATTTTGCTGAGGAACCCTGAAAACCACAGATTTGAATGGATCGATTGATATCTCATTAATTTTTAATCCACCACGAGCAGCTGGCGGCACTTTGGCAAATGAGAAAAGTAAATAAATATTTAATAAAATACACGACGTCCCCCGACACGGATTCAATAACGGAAAAATCCATAGGATTTTTCGATTTATACCGAATTTCATCACGTAATGTGTTTATACTGCTTAGTTAACAAGCAGGTACTTTTATGTCTGATAGAAAGCAGTGATGATGTCTAGGTTTCTTTTACTTGACTAGTTAACCCTTCTTTCACCTGGGACCCAGGGAATGGAGAGGTGGAGCCATCGAGATTTAAATGGGGGAAGCGAGGAAGAGTAAGGGGCTCAGTCTGATCAATCAATCAAATCAATCAACAAGTGTAAATTAAAAATTTATAACACCCCCGACAAGTGAAGGTTACACTAACTAAAAAATAGCTGATAACTTTCAAACGGCTGAACCGATTTTCTTGGATTATAGTTAAGAACACTCTCGATCAAGCCACCTTTCAAACAAAAAAAACTAAATTAAAATCGGTTCATTCGTTTAGGCGCTACGATGCCACAGACAGATACACAGATACACACGTCAAACTTAAAACTTATAACACCCCTCTTTTTGGGTCGGGGGTTAAAAAACGATCAATTACATAGTTAGCGGCCAATCTAGTCGACATGATAAGGACTTTGAAACTGTGGTGGTTGGCTACAATTTCAAGGCCCTTTTCCAAATCGACGCCGCGCCTGTTCGGTATCTAATTCTACGTTGGTGTTTGGTGTAAATCACGTATAGACCTGTGAGGACACGCCCGGACCTCGAGGCTTGTACCCCGACAGACCTCAGTTTCAAGAGAACACCACAACGAATACTATTTCTATCACCTTGTTTACAATTCAGTGTTATTTTCAGTTTACAATTTCCACTCGCCGTGGGATCGACGGTCACTCACAAATTCGGTTTTGTAATGAAATCTACCAATAAAAGCAATTGGTTGCACTTTCAAAATTGAAGTCCGGAAACCTACCTCGGATTGATTTATTAATTTAATTCAGGTTCACTCTATTCATTGGTTTTGAACTGAGTTTCGAGTGTATGTTTTTGAGTAAACAAAACTTTTCAATGAGAGCTAGGTACAGCCAGGTATGATAAACTGACATTAATTGTTTGGAGCAAGCGTAACATCCCGCTCGGGGCGCTTTACATTTGTATAATATTATGGTACATACAAGTAGTACAACATTCGCTTTTAAAATTTTCTATTAAAATAAATATTCATCATGATATTATTACTAACTTTATAATACCCTAGCTTATTTCCGTGACTTCGGCCACGTGGACTACTCAAATTTCAAACCCCTATTTTACCCTCTGGTTTGAATTTTCAAAAATCCTTTCTTAGCGGATTTCTACGTCATAATAAGCAATCTGCATGCCCGCTCCAATCCGTCCAATAGTTTGAGCTGTGCGTTGATAGATCACTCTGTCAGTCAGTCAATCAATCAGTCAGTCAGATTTTTTTTTTATAATATATTTTATAAATATAGATATGGCGAAACTGATTGACAGACATGACTTCTCCATTGGTCCCATTCATCCCCCTAGCGTTAGAATTGTCAATAAACCTTTCTTAGTACGCGCCTATGTTATAAAAGTAAACTTTCAAGTTTATAGCCTCGATAGCTCAACAGTTAAAGGAGTGGACTGAACCCCGAAAGGTCGCCGGTCCCACTCGTTGCACTATATTTGTCGTACCTACTCCTAGCACAAGCTTTACGCTTAATTGGTGGGGAAAAGGGGAATATTAGTCAGCATAATAAAAAGTTGGCTAATATTGAAAAAAAATTAAAAAAAGGTTTCGTGCCATAGATCAGTCTGCCAGGACAAGTCATTTTATTTTTATGTATCGAAGATCACGATGGAATGAGATGGATGAATGGATGGATGGATGCATGGGAATCACGACACTTAGCAATGAGGAAACGATGCAGGTATAAAGTAAAATCAGCAAACAAAAAAGGTTAATTTAAAAATAAAAATGTCCAAAAAAAGTTCATTTAATACCCTCCCGGTTTAACTTAACTGGCACCTTTTGTTTTCATTCCATTATTCCCCTCTTATCTTAATTGTTAATCCAGTGTAATTTTTTGAGGTCGCCATTTATTTTTGGGGCTTTAAACACCGAGCGTGACTACTTTAAAGTGAATTTAATTGTCTTTTTCTCTGTTGCATATTCAGGGATAGTCCCAGATAAAACTGGGCTATATGATAAAAGCGGGTTGGTTTAATTTGACTACATTTTGCATAACTAGTTTGCGTTGCATCGCTCAAATCACAACGGCTGCGTCAGCCCAGTGCAAACATGAGCATCTATCTATACCTACATACAAATATCTACCGAAATAAAATTAAAGTGCCTGTTTGTGATGTCAAAATAACAGCTTTTTACTAAATGCATATGAAAGGTACAAGAGGTAATATGGATTAGGGGATCTATGTCCAGGGGCAGGCAGGTTGAATGAATGTCAAAAATTCGATCTATTTCAAAGTAGGTATTCAAGTAGGTGCGAAAAACCGTTTTCCTGAAAAGTGATTAGAAGTGGACAGGGAAGAACTCTTCTTTATAAGACATTTCTACCAGTGATTAGCTTGTGACTCTTAACAAGAGGTTGTAAAGAAATAAGAATAAAGACAGGAGGGAAAGTAAGGATCAAGGAAGGGACTTATGTAGACTTTCTCGGGATGCAAGCTATCTCTGCATCTTTTGTCAAAATCGGTTGAGCGGACGGGCCGTGAAAAGCTAACAGACAGACAGACACACTTTCACATTTATTACATTAAGTAGATATCATATTTACATGCAATTTTTTTGTGGTTTCACCCATGAAAATTACTAGCATAACATCCACAGACCTATCAGATCAAAATTAATAATTTTATTTACTTAGCGAACAAAAAAAGAGCCCGGGTGTTGAGATAGATTACGCTCCTAATTAATGAGTGTAATTTTAATATTATTCGAAGAAAAGAAAAGCGATGAAAGCGCAATGTAATCCGTCGAGACGAGGTGTAAATCATTCTTTAACGCTGTTATCGGATTACGAGCTTAATTATTTCTGGATGAAAAGGAAAACATGGAGTTGCCATGGTGAAAATATTTGACACTCACTTTCACATCTCGAAGGACAATTGAAAAAAGAATGTTTCATAATTACTTACTTACTTAATTACTTACTTACTTAATTTATGTATGTTACACTTTACCTCATGAAAATCGGTTAAACAGACAGACAGACAGACACATTTTCGCATTTATAACATACTACCAGTCGATTGTCTGTTTAATGCCTTATTTCTTTCGTAAATGCGTGTTGACACTTCCTGTTTCCCCACGATTGCCGTCACATAGCGTCACAATCATGTATTTTCTGCCCTGCTGAATACGTTGTTGTGCGTTCATCGTTTTGTTAACATAATAATATTAGGAATGTCACATCACATGATACTTTCCGTGATCAATCCATCATAGATGTGAAAAATATGTTGGGTTTTCAAGATTTCACACGATTGTGATCATCATCAATGATGATTCATCATCAACCCATCGCTGGCTCACTACAGAGCACAAGTCTCCTTTCAGAATGAGAAATATTTTGCCATAATCCACCACGCTGGCCAAATGCGAATTGGCAGACCTCTAACACCTTCGAGAACATTACGGAGAATTCTCATCATACAGGTTTCCTCACAAGGGGGAGGTTCTTTCAGCCCATGTGAGACGGGCGACAGATAGACAGACAGACATACATACAACAAAGTGATTCTTTAAGGGTTCTGTTTTTCCTTTTTAGGTACGGAAACTTAAAAAGGTAAACTGTATGGATTATTAACTTAGACCGAATTACACAGCGCTAAAAGAACTAAAATATCGGAAAACTACTTTAGAGTTTAAGCTATGAAAAAAACTTCTGTTATAAAATATCGGAAGTTACCTCGTAAACTTAACCCTAGAGTCGTTATTAGTACTCTAGTGTCTGAACTTCTGTCATTTAGAAACGGAAGTAAAACTTTTTAAAAACTTCATCTAATGCGTATCTAGTATAAAAAAAGAAACTAACGAATAAGTTTATCCGCCCCTTGAATAGAATATTATTTATTCAAATAAACTTTTATAATTAATACTTTCGAATCGTGAAACAAGTCGTAATTTTTAAAATTAAAAAAAAAAACATGACTGCCCCGCCAAAGCCCCGCCATGTTAAATTTTTTTTCAAAAAAAATATAACCGATATCAATCAGGACAATGTAAGTATTCTAACGATATATATGTATCCGATTGGATATATCCATATATCCAAATCTATTTAGGCTATCTATTAGAAGTTATGGTTGAATAAAGGTCATAGCTCATTAGACCCAACCGGCACCCGGCCAGCACCGTCTCGTCTCGAATGGTAAGTATTCTTTGTGTGGAGTACAATGGGCACATACTCTCAAGTCTCAGTACATCAACTCCGGAGCGCCTCGCCCGCGGACTGACCAGGCGCGGACGACGAGTGGACACGCGGCGACCACCTGTTGCTCGCACGCTTCCCTTGCGTTGGCTTTAACGACGAGGCGGTGCTGGTCGGGTGCCAGGTGGCGCTAATGAGCTATGACCTTTAAGATACATACATACAATACAATACATTACATACATAGTTGGCAGGTATTGCTTGCTGAGATAGTTAACTGTGAGACAGTGACGGAGACAATCTGAGACAGTGTTTAAGATTGAACAGTGTTATTATGTAGCTGTCAGTGTAGCTAGATTGAGTCCTTTGACCCAGCTTCTGACCTCAATCCGTCTGATACATAAACATGACTGTAAAGCTACTGCCACACCTGTGCGTGTTATGAACGCGCAATTGTGGCCTTTGCACAGTGGGGTGCACAGGTTTCAAACCCTGTTCACGCCCCTGTGCACATGGCCAGGGTAGGCATTTATGTAAGACTCTATTTGCTGGCTTTCATTCCTAAAATGGTAGGAGTTGTCTTGGCATAATAACACGGTGGGTTCCCAGATCTCTCCGCATTTTTACCTTGCAGGCCAATGAAAAGTTGTTACAAATATGTAGGTTAAGCAGTGCTTTTATGCCTCTATGACCTGCATACCACTACCTGTCCACAAAGGGACATCATCGGAGTGAGAAGTGAAACACGGGTCGACTGTGTTCAGGAGGATTTGTGATGTGAAAATGATACCCAGCTGAGTATATAGTGGGCTCTTCTCAGACCTGAGCGCGTTTGGAACCCTCGTAGCTCAACAAACTCATAGCTTTAGAAGATAGAAGTTTAGACCATAGTCCGCCACCGCGCTGGCCAAGTGTGGTTTGGTGAATTCACCACACCTTTGGAGAACCCACCTTTATGGAGAACTCTCAGCAATGCAATATCACTGGTGTATAAACCAGAGGAGCCTGTTGTGCTTAATCAAAGACTGATTCGGCTTGGTTACGTTTGCTTAGTTTGCATAATGGCTTGTGAACTCTGACGTCATTGTTCCGTTCTCACTGTACCTAACGCCACATCGCGTAGTGCTTTAATTCTGGATTAATTACTGTGGACTTACACGATTTATAAGGTTAAAGGTAGATATATATACCTACATCTTATGGGAATAATATACTTACCTTCTTGCTTACACTTTCCATCCATTTTGAATTACAATATATTTACGTGCAGTAAACACACAAAATGTGTTGAGGAAATTATCAGAGAAACATTTTCTATTAATTTTTATCCAACTAACACTAGGATACCAATGTCAATACTTACTTATTTTCTAAATATTATTAATAGGTAAATACCATGTAAGTACTTATAACAACTTACTCGTTTTAATTACACACAACTATGAGAAGTAAGAGGTGCGTGCCCGAGATCGAACCCCCAACCTCCGTCTTAACCACGAGGCTATCACGGCTTTATTATAGTAATGGCTGTATAATACTATTTCGCTTGTAGTTAACGGGAGCTGAGCGAACAAAGGCGTTTGTTTCGTTTTTCCGCCCCAGTTGTGAAACGGTAACAAAGTTGTGACACCGTTTATATTATTTACACGAAATTCCTTCCACGGCCACGCTGCGACAGGCAGCTGTCAGCCACACTCACCCTTCTCGAGACCTATTTAAAGTTCAAGCTGACTTCAAACTTCATCATTTTACCCCATTAGAAAGGATTTTATTATTAGAAATGAATTATTATTAGAAAGGATTATTTATTACAATTAATAATTATAATCAACCCGCCTCCGCAACCGGCTGACTGCTGAGTAAAGGCCGATTCATACTAAGCACGTACACGTGACTCCTTTGACATAACTGCACGCATTACGTCTACGCGATAGTTTACGAAACGCAAGCGGTATGCCATGTCTCATACAGTTTCATGCATTATAACATTGATTACAACGCAATGGTACGCGCTACGTCTACGCTTACGCCACGCTCACGCAGCCTGTGTGAACGAGCTTAAAGGCCTCTCATAATGAATAGCCCACCAATCTGGCCAAGTGCGGGTTGGCAGACCTATAGCCACTATTCACATTATACTTAAAAACGAAAGTTTGTTTATTTGTTGATTTATTGGTTTGTAGGTCCTGTCCTTCAATCATGGAGCTATGGATCGAGCTGTTTTTTTACATTGATATAGTCTACGACCACGACGATCAAGCCACCTTTCAAACAAAAAAACTAAATTAAAATCGGTTCATTACTATAGGAGCTAAGATGCCACAGACAGATACACAGATACACAGATACACACGTCAAACTTATAACACCCCTTTTTTTGGGTCGGGGGTTAAAAATAACTCGATAAAATTCACACGGCAATTCACGGAATTGGCAAAAGCGCGACAATTTTATTTTGTCGCACAGTATTGGCCGCTATTTGAATCCTGACTGATGTTGATTGGTGTCGTCACCGACGCGTGACGTCACTTTGTCAGGTTGCTGCTAATGAGCCGTCCTCTTTGATGTACCTACTGCTGTTACGGTATCGATATTTACAAATATCGATACCGTAACAGTAAAATTTACAAATAGATATAATGCGTGCAAACTAGGAATAGGTAATGTACTTGATCTGTCAATTGTCTCTTGAAAATTATGGTTTTCAAGATGAATCACTACCTCACTACCCAAATCAAATCAAATCATTTTATTTGCTCAAATGCAGGTTAAAATAGAAATTATAATTCATTTCAGTATCACCACATTTGCCATGTTATAAATGCGAAAGTTTGTTGGTTGGTCCCTCAATGACGTCGCACGGAGCAGCGGATCAACGTGATTTTTTGCATGGGTTAAAGATCTGGAGAGTGCCAGAGGCTACTTTCTATCCCGGAAAATGAAATAGTTTCCATGGGATTTTTAAAAACGTCAATCCACTCAGGCATCAGTTAGTAATTTACATAACTACGAATACACGTGTCTCCGAAGAGTTAGACTATTCGGAGAACTTGCTCTCCGAAGCATTAGGTTGCATGCCGCTATCTCCTAACTATAATTATTTAGAATACCTACCAAATTTTAGCCCAACCCGGATTCGAAGCCAAGATATCTCTTTCTCAGGGCTGGTTTCCGCACTTAAACGTTTCCGTCTGTAGTGCGTGTGTTGCTCCTCTCCACCGAAGTCTTCACTCCAGTCATCCAAGCTCGCTCCAGAAGCCGAGTATACCGCCCAGGTTGCCGAGAGCTTCATGAAGTGAGGTTGGAGATCCCAAATGGCGTTCTTGTTGTTCTGCCACGCTCGTGCACTCCAGGAGCACTTGCGTCGGTGTTTCTTCAACCTCCATGCAGGTTCTGCACAGAGAACTGTCGGTGACACTTATAACGGAAAGGTGTTTGTTTAGTTTGTTTAGATCTCATGAATGATTTAACCACTAGACCAACAAGTCAGTGGCGTGTTTAGAGAATAGCACTATTGCAGCAAAAACGTAAAAATAACATCCATTATTTTCAACGTTTCAACCGGCAAAGCAAATATTAATAATGCTGAGTCGACATCTGCCTCGCGACAACAATGCTGTCTGCCGAGCGGCGGGAACTCCTCTATTTTGTGCCTCCTCAGTCCTCCGGTCCCTCACTCCTCACAATAAAGACGTCATGCTTTCTGCAAAGAAAGCTTTGCCGTTTTTTGAAACTCTGTTATTATCTCTCTTTTTATCATGAAACTAGATGGTGCCCGCACTTGGTCCGCGTGGATTTAGGTATTTGAAAAATCCGGTGTAAATCCTTTCATTTTCCAGGATAAAAGTAGTCTATGCCCATTGCCCGTCTCCAGAATGCAAGGCGCGACTATGTCTGTACTCTGTACCTAGTTAATGGTGATCGCTACTTCGTCCATGTACAAATGTACATGGACATTAAAAATGGGATCAAAATTAGCCTATGTTCTTCCCCGGCATACTAGTCATCTCTGAATCTATTGTCAAAATCGGTTAAACGAACCATGAAAAGAAAGCAGACAGGAAACAGATAGACACTCGCATTTGTAATATTACTAGCTAACTCCCGCGACTTCGTCCGCGTGGAGTTTTTACGGTATAAAAAGTAGCCTATGTCACTCTCCAGGCCTATACATGCAAAAAACACGTCGATCCAATGCTCCGTTGCGACGTAATTGAAGGACAAACCAATAAACTAATAAACCAATACACTTTCGCATTTATAATACTAGCCGATGCCCGCGACTTCGCCCGCGTGGATTTAGGTTTGTCGAAATCCCGTGGGAACTCTTTGATTTTCCGGGATAAAAAGTAGCCTATGTGCTAATCCAGGATACTATCTATCTTCATTCCAAATTTCAGCCAAATCCGTCCAGTATTTTTTGCGTGAAGGAGTAACAAACATACACACACACACACACACACATACAAACTTTCGCCTTTATAATATTAGTGTGATGTGATAGGTACCTAATGATGGGTGTGTGGTATAGTTTTTTGTTTAAATTATTTATTTGTTATAATACACTAACATGAATTGCTTATAATTTACAAACTTCACAGCAGTTTCTTGGCGAGTAGATAATATGGTTTATAGTAGTTACACAAAACAAAGGACTCTTATAATATAATCGTTTCGTCCAGTCACGCGTCTGTCTACATTATGTAAGTACATACCTTACTTTTTATTTTTTTATTTAGGCTACCTGGGATATTATGTTTTTTATACGTACACAATTATTTCATTTTTTTAAACCACTTTTGTTTTTTTTCTTAGTGTCTAACTCACACAAATTATATATCATTATTCTTTTCGAGAAAATCTGTAATTGGCCATATTTATGTAATTAGCATTTAAGAATTGATTTAAGAAGAATACCTATACATAGAAGAATTTTATTGTTAAGTATAATAATTTCGCTGTAGATTTTCCTATAGTAAATAAAATAAAATACCTAATATCACAACCATTTTCAAAATAAACTGAGCTTTGAATCTGTTTAGCACAGTCAGGGCTACACAGAGGCATATTAAAATTGGAAATAATTTTTCAGGATACATATTAAGGTTATAGAGTCGAAAAAAACCGGGAATTCGCGTGGGTCTGAGTTTTTATGTGTAGATTGGAAAAACAATATTTAAAATAAAGGCTATTTGGGTAGTGTTTATTTATTTGTTGTTTTCCACAAGCACGTAGCTTCAGGATGCGTGCATTGTGTGTGACATCACAACGCGTGTACACTTCGTGATCGCATTGTGAATGATGGAAAAATGAGCATTCAATATATCGCGAGAGGAATGATATGTTTTGTGAATAACATTTTGTGTTTTTAACTTTTACTCGCAATTTTTTTACCCTGATAATCTTCCTTTATAAAAAGAAAAGGTGACTGACTGAGTTACTGATCTATAAACGGTTCAACTGGACGGATCGGGCTGTTTGGCAAGCAGATAGCTAGTATGACGTAGAGATGCCGTAAGAAACTATTTTTGAAAATTTAACCCCTAAATATGGGCTGGAAGGAATATCGTGCGGGGCGCTGACGCAACGCGCAGCTCCGCTGCAGTGCAGTTCAAGTGCGTGGGCACCTTAACTTAAGGGTGTAAAATAGGGGTTTGAAATTGTATTGTAGACCACGCAGGCAAAGTCGCGGGCGCGGCAACATAATGTAGGTACAATGCATCTCCAGTTTCCACATATAGTCAGCCGTATGTTTAATATTCGATATACAATTTTTTATTTTGATAACGGTCAGTGCAGTGAGGCGAAAATTAGTTAGGAACCCTAAAATGATGGACTTTCATAGTGCATCCCCAAATACTTATTCCACAGCAGTATACCTTCCAGAAACCCTTTCTTAGTGAGTGCTTACGTACATCATAAAAGAACCTACTGTCAATATTTCAAGTTTATTACTCCAGCTGTGCGTTTATAGGTCAGCCAGTCAGGGCAAGTCTTTTTACATGTATAAGTAGATGGTTATTATGAATTTTTGATAAATCAAGATCATGGCCCGGCTTTGTCCCTAGTTATCACGGACAATTCCGTGAAAACAGTCCAGCCCGGGCATTAAATAGTTAGCAGGGCACGTAAAGTGACGGCCGGGCCGGACTCGGGCCGTTTGTCACGGCCCACTTCCCAGCGACGCGACGCGACGCGACGTATTTCACTTTTGTTCACATTGGATAACTGCCTTTGTATTTTTGGTCCGAATTAATTAAATCCAACTCTACACTTTTATTTAAGTAGCCAAAGGTTTCAGTTGTAGGTATCTGCGTGGATTTATGTTATTTATATTTTCCGTGGAGGCTCTTTGATTATCCGGAATAAAGAGACTATTTCTGGGATGCAAGCCATCACTGTGTCAAACTTTTTTTAATTTCGGTGCAAAGGGTAAAAGGCAAATAGACACACTTTCGCATTACTAATATTTGTACTTATTTGAGAAGTAATACGTATACTAGTTGTACCATACCAACTTCACTGGGTCCAACTACTGAAAGTCTTTTCTTTTTATGAGTCTACGTTATAGAGAGACCCTCGGAACATGACGGCCGGGCCGGACGCGGGCCGTTTGTCACGGCCCACTTCCCAGCGACGCGACGTATTTCACTTTTGTTCACACTGGATAACTGCCTTTGTATTTTCGCTCCGAATGAATTAAATCCAACTCTTTCTTCACTTTACGGTTTTATGATTTTTGAAACATTCAAATGTTTCAATTACACATGATTTTAGCGAATTTGTTGCCGCTGATTTAGATTTTTTTTAATCCTAAGAGAACTCTGATTTTTCTGGATAAAAAACAGCATATGTCCGTCTCCAGAATGCAAGCTGTATTTATACTCGTCAGAATTAGTTAATTACCGTAAGAACCCTTTGAGTTTCTAAGATAAAAGGTAAGGTACTTTTTATCCTGTAAATTCACCGTCCGCCTCTAGTATGCAAGCTGCCTTGTGTGTGTGTGTCTGTCATCAAAATCAGTTCAACGATTAGATCACGAAAATGCATAAACAGACAGATGACAAAATAGTGCGAATTTCTGACTATCAAGATGATGGACCGGGTTTGTCTTGGTATTATCAGTTATCACGGACAATTCCGTGAAAATCGTCCGGTCCGGGCATTAAAATATTGCTAGCAGGGCACGTAACGTGACGTACATAATACTTAGACGATGTTTGCGACTTGTACCTACCTACCTACCTAAGAATATCTTGTACTTAATTTGATTTAATCATCCAAGATATAATAGTTAGGTAATTTAACATGATCGACCTTTCTTGTACTCTAGTCTCGAACTGAACTCCCAAAGGTTACATTGAATCAATAGTCTCAGTGCTCTCAGTGCTAATAAATGAAGTCTCGAAACAAGTCTAACACGTTTCGGTGGTAAACTTAGGCGCTAGATTAGGTAGGTACTCGTCATATGTCCTTAATCAAATTATAGGCAATGGATTCTAGGATTCTATGGAGTCTTGGCATAAATTGATAAAAAATCACCAAAATCGTATTCTATGTTTTAATGTTTAAACTATCGTGAGTGATTTCCATTGAGTCTCAACCGCGACGCGCAGGGAACCGAGTCCCTGTGAAAAAGGACCCCGGATGGGTTGGGAACTAGTCAGGCTTACATCGACTAAATATGTGAGTATAGCCTGTACAATCTGTTCTATGTATGACGATCTTTCTGGGGTAGGTAATGCAATTTTTAGGGTTCAGTACCTCAAAAGAAAAAATAGAACCCTTATACGATCACTTTGTTGTCCGTCTGTCTTTCCATCTGTTCGTCTGTCCGTCCATCGTGTCGGTCAAGAAAATCTATAGAGTACTTCCCGGTGACCGGCAGGTGGGTAGGTCTTATAGCACAAGTAAAGGAATAAATCCGAAAACATCATTTGAAAAAATTAAAATGTGTTTAAATTTTTAAAGTAAGATAACTACCTATACCAAAAGGGGTATCATATGAAAGGGATTTACTTGTACATTCTAAAACAGATTTTTATTTATTTTTATGCATAATAGTTTTAGATTTATCGAGCAAAATGTCGGAAAAATTACCCGAGTACGGAACCCTCGGTGCGCGAGTCTGACTCGCACTTGGCCATTTTTTGGCTCAAGTCTAGCCTGACTTCTGCCGTGGCTAGTTATCAAAGTTACCACCCTACCAATAAAGACAAGCAAACAAAACGGTTAAGGGTAACGGTTTATGGTCTAATTCACCGATTGGAACGAACAAAAACTCATCGCTCAATATTTATGTAAGTTACTTAGTAACGTCGTTAGGTATCTGCTAAAAAAATATCATTTTTAGACGTATAACAACTTGCTACTGTTTGTATTCAATTTAATTTTATTTGCTCAAAAACATAATATGTCAACAATGATCCTGTAGGGGCTAATTAAAGGAATACCCACTAATAAGTATTCAAATATTTACAGCACATAATATAATCTAAACTTATATACTTATTCATATTGCCATGCTAAGCGTGCAATTAAAAAAGATATTTTTTATTTATTTTTTTATTTTTATAGATTTTATAATTATAAAATGGTTAACATTTTTAATATGAAAAATTATTATTCTTTTTTTTATATAATATAAAAAAAATTGCGAACAAACGAGCAGGCGGGTCACCAGATGTTTAACGATTTAAAATAAGTTATCTTGTCGAGAGATTATAGATAGATTGATTTATTAATTTCGTATGTAATGGAAATCTAGTGTTGGACATCTGATTAGGTAAGCAGATTATTCTATAAATTAAATAATTAAGCAAGAGCCTAGATCAGTTTAATTAACATAAGCCCCCTTAGGAGAACCTCGTCAAAGATTAACGGACTAATTGATTTCGCGATTCACTAAATTTTAATAGGATATTTGGCATCGATGGGGGCCCGTCTGAGATGAAATTGAAATATGCTTTATTGTACACCATCATAAAAAGAAACACAACAATAAAACAGTACACAAGAAGAAGCTTTGAAGAGATCTCTGCCAGGCAACCACGTTACAGAGGATATACATAATGACTAGTAAAAATTTGTAAAAGGGTGTAAGTTAGTTAACAAAGAAACAAGAAATAAAATTTAAGATATTGAATAAATAATTAAATACATACCTACACACATAATATTTTTTCCATATAAAATTACATATAATACACGGACAGACGGTCAGGTGACAGAGAGACAGACAGACAAAGAATAAAGTGATCCTGTATGGTTTCGTTTTTCCTTTTGAGGTACGGAACCCTAAAAGAATTTTCATCCGAAGTATAACTGTATCGTTTTGTTGCCAACTCCTGGATTATTATCAAGCACTCAGAAAGAATATAGTGGTATCAAATATATCGGATATACCGTGACAGTCGTTTAACGGACGCTGTCCGATGCGGATTACGGCTATTTACCGACTGTGTGTGCGGAGTGTATGTACATTGTACAGTATACCGGCGGGAATTGGGACGCGACCTCGCTGCCAATCCTTCGACAGCCAGCCAATATTGTACATACTTGAAACATAGATCAGATAGAGTAAAGAGAAACTAATTATTATCACCATTATATCGTACAAATTTAATACATAATTCCGACTATCAAAAGCAGTACAAATGTACATACTTTGAATAAAAGATTTTGACTTTGACTTTGAAAGTACCTAGCTTTTACCCGTTACCTCGTCCACGACATATACCTACTATTTACTAGCTGATGCTCACGACTTCGTCTGCGTGGATTTAGGTTTTTAGAAATCCTGTGGGAAATCTTTGATTTTTCGGGATAATAAGTAACTTTTGTCACTCTAACTATACCTATCCATACAAAACATCACGCCGCTTTGTTGCTCCGTTGCGGCGTGATTGAAGAAAAAATCAATAAACCGACGAAAAAACTTTCGCTTTAGCATATTTATAATATGGATAGTGATGCAAAAGTGTGACCTGTCTGTCTGCTAGCTTTTCGCGGCTCCCCTTAACCCGGGTTAGTAACGCTGAGTACAAGATTGTTATCAAAAACGACGAGCCGCTACGTTTCTGATTCACTCTTAGGTAATTTTGGAGCTTAAACTCATGTAAAATCTAACGTTATTCTAATTTATACGAAACGCTATCAGATTAAGGGCCTTACACGTATTACACATAACCCCCCGTGTAGAGCAGCCTACAGAGAAGCGCTATGCGGAGGATTGGGGCTGGAATTACAGATTAATCCTTATCTGATTGCCATTGAGTCTTACATCCTAAGTACCTCAATATTTATTTTACTATAATCGCCAGGGCTTCGTACGGATACCCACTAGCAATATGCCCTGGCTTCGCTTGAGTGGATTTTTGAAAATCGGATGAGGGGTGGAATTTGCGAAAATCCTGAAACACCTTTTAACACGACTACCCAACAAAAAGTGGAAATGTTTGCTTGCAGCCGTCTTTCAACGCTATGTTTTCCTGCAAGATCGACATTTTAGCGCCTTGGGATCGGGACATCCTTCGCTCTCAACTCCTAAGTAATTTTGGAGCTAAAACTCATGTAAAATCTAAAGTTATTATCCGAAACGCTATCAGATTAACACGTATTACACATAGCCCCCCCGTGTAGAGCAGCCTGTACTAAGGACGTGCTCTACACGGGGATTGGATAGGATTGGATTATACATATATCTAGAATTAGATTTATCCTTATTTTTGATTGCCATTCCGTCTTGCTACTGCTACCTCCTATAGCCTACTTCTCATATTCGGGAGGTCGGGGGTTCGATCCTGATTACATACCTCTAATTTTTCGGAGCGTGCAGGACCTGAGACTCTGAGAGTTCTCCGTAATGTTCTCAAAAGTGTGTGAAGTCTGAAAAAAAACAGACTTAGCCAGCGTTCAAATCCTTCTCATTCTGAAAGACCCGTATTCAGTAGTAAGCCGGTAATGCTGATGATGATGATAGAATAAATAAAATGATGGTAAATTACTTTTAATGCTTTAATAATAATAATTCATTAGCACACATCAAGATCCATCGAGAGTTCTGGGTCGCATTTCTAAATTTGATAATAGTACGAAAAATCACCAAGTCCAAAACGCCCATTTAGAGTAATAAATAGGTTATTATGTCATCACAGTCACTAAATATATTTTCTCCCCGTCTCATTGCCAAGTAAGTCTCAGTATTTATTTTACGAAGTAAAAAAGACGAAAAAGGGCTTCTAATGTACCAATTACTTTAAAAATACGTGTTATTTACAACGTCTCGAATAACTTTAAATAAAATTACTGAATGTTCAATAAATATTATGTGCAATACTTTCTGTTGTGCTCTTTGAATAGAATATTATTTGACGATTCAAAAGCACTTGTAAAAGTTTACTTGAATAAAAATCTTTTCTATTCTATTCTATTCTATTCTAATAATTATTTTTTCAATTATTGTTTATTACTTAATTAAATCAAAACAATGTTAGAAATGACTAGATTCATATAGGTAAAATGTGTTTCTTCCTTACCTGTGCAACCATAAAATATGTTAATCCATACTATAATATTATAAATGCGAGAGTGTGTCTGTCTGTCTGCTACCTTCTCTTGACCCAACAGTTTAACCAATTCTGACGAAATTTGGTACAGGGTTAGCTTATATCCCGGGGACAGACATATTTATTTATTTACACTCGGCTATATAGTATAAGTAGCCTAAGTTTAAAGGCTACTTATTATCCCGGAAAATCAAAGAGTTCCCACGGGATTCCCAAAAACGTATCCCCTTAATCGATTTGTATAAAATTTGGTACCAAGGTAGCTTGCGGCCCTGTAATTGACATAGGCTTTTTATCCCGGAAAATCAAACAGTTCCCACGGGATCTTCAAAAATCTAAATCCACGCGGACGAAGTCGCGGGCATCCTCTAGTAATAAATATTTGCACAGGGGAAGAAGAAGTTTAAAACTAATAGTTAATTAAAGAGAATACATGTTATATTTACTGTAAATTATAAACAAATATTTTTTTACTGTACTAAAATATTAAAAAAAAGGGTAATTTTCAGACACGGGTCCTTGCACCTGTGGCGCGCGATACGGGAGGCGCTAGAATGGAGAGGTGAGTTAATAATTTTTCGCTCTACAGGGACGACATAACATTATTATGGTAGGCTCTAAAAGTGCTTGTAGCTATCCAGAACTTCATATATTTGAGGATACAAGTAATCGCTCATGTGGCGGCCCCATACGAAGTCCAAGTGATTACACAACAATCGAGGATTCAAATTATAGTACACCACATTCGCCAGTTGCTGCTTCAATAATTCCACATCGGGCACAGTGGACAAATTGTCATTATCACCTACCAACAAAGCTACTGGCATAGTGACTTGATCCAGTCGGTAGACCGGAGGCTCAGTGGAGTTATAGTGCTTTACATTACCTTCGCTTCCGTAATCGTACTGCGCGAACTTCTCCCGGTATCCCACTTGCAAGAAATGGACGATACTTCTAGAAGAAGTTCCCGCTGGATAATGTGTAGAAGATATTTGGCTGAATTTAGGTTCTAGTTCTGGAGGATCATAACCAGCTGTGGGAAAAGCCAAACTATAGGTGCACACAAAATATCCTATGAAAGGTAAAGGGCATAGCCTATGAATGACGTAGCCGAGTGTAGTGTTGTCGCCAAACACTTCATGAATACTAAGATCCTTGAACACTTGCTCGATTACCGGAGAAAGATCTATCAAAATGGATATCGGTGGAGGAGTGTGGTGCAGATAAGCTACCGGCGCCAGCGATATCATAACATTAATCTTCGAGTTGTACTCTTTTCTTTGAGATCCGAGCACATAAGAAGCCGTGGTACCTTGGGAGTGACCGATGTAGGTTAAACTCTCCGCTTTTGTGGTCTTCAAAATAGTATCGATGATAGCTGGAAGGTCATAGTACCCTATTTCGTGGAAGCTGTAGCGCCAGAACGCGGGGTCCTTGTCGGGGTTGAGGTGCACGTGGCGCCGCGAGTATCTGTTGCCTCGGACGTTGGCGAGCCAGACGTCGTAGCCATCGTCAGCCAGCGTGATTGCCAGGGAGGTGCTTCCTCTTAACAACCAGGTGTCAGATGAATCCCCTAAACCGTGCACAAGCAACACTGGAACCTTACTCCTCCCCGGGAGTCTGAACAGAGCCAGGATGTAGCCATCTTCGGTGACGACCTCGAACTGCAACGGTGGATGCTTGTATTTTGTAGCTAGTTCAATGGTATTCAATTTTGAGTCTTCTGGCAAGAATTCAGATGCCACGTGGACTACTTGGTGAATGCTGATGATGAGGAGTATCGCCGAGGTGACGAGCGTCGTCGGCTGCATCGTTGCTGTATTGGTGAGTTGTGAATGTTTTATGGTCTACAAATAGGTAATTCATTCATTTTTATCTATGCAACTGGAATAATGACTGTTATTAGATACCATCGTAAATGGGTACTTAAAAGTTCATGCTTATGTATTTCTAAAGTAATCTAAATTTTTCTTGACGATATGACTGATAAACTTAGCTGCAGTACTAGAATGACTTCCTTCGATTATTTTATAATAACGAAAATATCAAACGGTTTTTACTAGGTTAAAAGCCAGTTTCTTTACGAATCCAACCAATTGAACAGTCAAACTTTATTCCGCACTTTAGTGGACAAACTTAAATTGATGTAAATTATATTATGAAGTTTAAATAACGCCTAATTAGTTTATTGGCTTTCCCTTTTCAGACGAATAAAGGCATAACTCCTTAATTGACTAATTTCTATTGTATCGTTGAGTAAAAACTTGAATGCTTTTATTATTAAAAGTTCAAAGCATGTTTATTTTTCCCTTAGACTCAGGAACCTGTATGTAATTTTTCCGCTTTAAAATTATCAATACACTACGAAAATTGACACATTTTTATTCTTCTTCTGCGATTTTCCAAACAATTTGCTTGTTTGAATTGAGTCGTTTTCGGGTGATACAAGCTGGTGCTTTCTTTATACAATCGTAGAAAGGTGATTACTACATTTATTTGATATTGTACTTTAAGTAAACTTATGTATAGTACTTAATTTACTTGACGATTTGTCTCGTAATTAAAAAGTTCGCGAGGATTTTTCCGTTAGATAGAAACTGACCCTAATGTATTTGGTGTATTTGCACCGTTTACTATTATGGTCGAAATAACGAACTTTGGAATCATAGAGGTCGCGTTATTAGTCTACGTTCGTTATCAATTAAAGTACAGTTAGATCGCTTTGCTTGAAAATCAGTTCAGGTCCTATTCAGTAAACCTAAAACGTCTAAATTAGGAAGAAAAAGTATTTTCAGTCGAAGTTTAATTGTATCTGGTAATGGTGATGATAGAATAAATAAAATTATTGTAAATGACTTTTAATGCTTTAATAATAATAATTCATTAGCATACATAAACATCCATAGAAAGTTCCAGCTCGCATTTATAAATTTGTTAAGAGTGCGAAAAATCGCCAAGTCCAAAAGCACCATTTTGAGTAATAAATAGGTTATTTAATGTCACCAAATCACTAAATATATTTCCCCCCTGTCTTATTGCTATCTCAATAAGTTTATACTTTACAAAGTAAAAAAGACATAAGAGCTTCTAATGTAGGTACCAATTCCTTTGAAATTACGTGTTATTAAAAATCTCTCGAATAATATCACGGAATTTTCAAAAAAATATTATTTGCAATACTTTGAGTTGTGCTCTTTGATTAGAATTATTTTTCAATTAAGTATTGTTTATTACTTAATTAAATCAAAACAATATTAAAAAAAAGATTCACATAAATTGTTTTTCTTCCTTACCTGTGCAACCATAAAATATGTTAATAATATTTGCACAGGGGAAGTTTAAAACTTATAAGCAATTAAAGAGAATACTGTAAATTATAATCAATTATTTACTGTGAATTATAAACAAATGTTTTTTTACTTTTATTAAATAGTAGAGGATGCCCGCCACTTCATCCGCGTGTATTTATGTTTTCAAAGATCTCGTGGGAACTGTTTGATTTTCCAGGATAAAAAGTAGTCTTTGTCCGTCCCCGGGATATAAGGTAACCCTGTACCAAATTTTGCCAAAATCGGTTAAACTGTTGGTTGGGCCGTGAAAGATAGCAGACAGACAGACAGACGCACTTTCGCATTTATGATATAAAGTATGGATAGAAAAAAATTAAAAATGTAATTCTACGATTTTCAGACAATTAATTTCGGGTCCTTGCACCTGTGGCGCGCCATACGGGAGGCGCTAGAATGGACAGGTGAGTTAATAATTTCTCGCTCTACAGGGACGACATAACATTATTATGGTACCTAGGCTCTAAAAGTGCTTGTAGCTATCCAGAACTTCATATATTTGAGGATACAAGTAATCGCTCATGTGTAGACCCCATATGAAGTCCACGTGATTACAAAACCAATTAGGATTCACATTATAGTACACCACATTCGCCAGTTGCTCCTTTAATAATTCCACATCGGGCACAGTGGACAAATTGTCATTTCTACCTACCAACAAAGCTACTGGCATAGTGACTTGATCCAGTCGGTAGACCGGAGGCTCCGTAGAGTTATAGTGCTTTACATTACCCTCGCCTCCGTAATCATACTGTGCGAACTTCTTCCGATTTCCCACTTGCGCATAATGGAACATACTTCTAGAAGAAGTTCCCGCTGGACTATGTGTAAAACCTATTTGGCTGAATTCAGGTTCTAGTTCTAGAAAATCAGAACCGGTCATGGGAAAAAGTAATCCATAGACGCACACAATGTATCCTATGATCGGTAAAGGGCATAGCCTATGAATGGCCTTGCCGAGTTCAGTGTTGTCGGCAAACACTTCATGAATACTAAGAACCTTGAACACTTGCTCGATTACTGGAGAAAGTTCTCTTAAAAAAGATATCAGCGGAGGAGTGTGATGCACATAAGCTACCGGCGCCAGCGATATCATAACATTAATCTTCGAGTTGTACTCTTTTCTTTGAGATCCGAGCACGTAACAAGCCGTGGTACCTTGGGAGTGACCGATGTAGGTTAAACTCTCCGCTGCTGTGGTGTTCAAAATAGTATCGATGATAGCTGGAAGGTCATAGTACCCTATTTCGTGGAAGCTGTAGTGCCAGAACGCGGGGTCCTTGTCGGGGTTGAGGTGCACGTGGCGCCGCGAGTATCTGTTGCCTCGGACGTTGGCGAGCCAGACGTCGTAGCCATCGTTGGCGAGCGTGATCGCCAGGGAGGTGCTTCCTCTTAACAACCAGGTGTCAGATGAATCCCCTAAACCGTGCACGAGCAACACTGGAACCTTACTCCTCCCCGGGAGTCTGAACAGAGCCAGGATGTAGCCATCTTCGGTGACGACATCGAACTGCAACGGTGGATGCTTGTATTTTGTAGCTAGTTCAATGGTATTCAACCTTGAGTCTTCTGGCAAGAATTCAGATGCCACGTGGACTACTTGTTGAATGCTGATGATGAGGAGTATCGCCGAGGTTATAAGCGTCGTCGGCTGCATCGTTGCTGTATTGATAAATTGTGAATATTTTATGGTCCACAAATAGGTAATTCGTTCATTTATATCTATGCAACTGGAGTAATGGCTGTTTTAGTACCATCGTAAATCGGTACTAAAAATTTCATTTTTAGGTGCAGTACTAGAATGACTTCCTGCGAGTATTTTAAACTAACGAAAATGGCTTAGTTATAAATTTAAAATGATTTTCACTAGGTTAAAAACCAGTTTTTTATTGATCCAACCAATTGAACGGACAAACTTTATTTTGCGCTACAGTGGACAAATTTAAATTGATGTAAAATTGTACTTATTATGAAGTTCAAAGAACGCCTAATTGGTTAATTGGCTAAAAACTTAAATGCTTTTGTTATTACAAGTTCATAGCATATCAGGGGGCACGGCAGTACCTCCGCCAAGATGAGCCAAACGGCGGCGGCCGGGGTTTATTTTACCCTTAGACTAAGGAACCTATATGCAATTTTTCCGCTTCAAAATTATTTATCATCGATAGACTATAAAATTGACATACTTATATTACATTATTCTTCTACGATTTTCCAGAAAAGTTCCTTTTTTCAATCGAGTCGTTTTTGGGTGACACAAGTCAAGCCAAATCGGTGCTTTCTTCATACAAACGTAGGAGGGTAATAACTACATTATTTGATACTAGATGATGCCCGCGACTTCGTCCATGTGGATTTAGGTTTCTTGAAAATCCCGTGGGAACTCTTTGATTTTCCGTAATTAAAAGTTGCCTATGTCAATTTTGGGGATGCCAGCTCCGTCTGTACCTTTCATATAAATCGATTAAACGAATGGGACTTCTTGGGAAATGTGAACATGGGAAATCTTTGATTTTCCGGGATAAAAAGTAGTTCCTATATCCTTCTCCGGGATGTAAGTTAACGCTGTACCAAATTTCGTCAAAATCGGATTGTACGCTAAATAAACTAAATATTACATCGACTTGTCTCGTCATTATCTAGGTTTATTGATATGTAAAACATTGAAATAACTATTGATTTTATAGTTACGAGATTCGAAAGATTCTTATTTTAACACTAAAATGACAACTTTGTGCGTGAATAGATAAGATTAGAAGTATGAAAATTCGAAAACAAGTTTAAACTTTAGACATAGCTTATTTATTCATTAGTTGAAGTTAATTTACATTGCAGACATGAATTTGGTAGTTTTTTCTCAAAAATACTTTTCCCAAACGACTGTTCAACTGTTTTCGCGCGCTTGATTTCGGTGACAATCATCGTGCCTCTCACCCAAAACATTCGACTCCGCGTGGATAGTGTAGGAAAGGGCCAGCCGGCGCATCTTTATACCGGGGATCTCTTACAAGTTATGTTGTGATGGTACGGTGTGATCGTCTATACTAGTGGTTAAGATTAGGCATTATGAAGAGATAAAATAAGAAATAAACTCAGCTGAATTATAGAAACACCTAGGTATTTAAGTCATGAGTTATTTACAAGTAATTAATTGGTACAGTACGTTGGGTGAACACGTAGACTTCTCGACCAGCTAACAGGTTTACACGGATTGAATTATAAAAAATTAATGTAAAATTTCAACTCCTCAAAATAGATATAATGAGTGGAGAGATTTGCTAATTTAGAACGTCCTGTTAGTGTGGAAAATCAGTTGATACGTGTATTTGCCTTATTTAGGCCATCGGTTTGAGACCAACCGGCATTCCTCAAGCACGGGGGAAATACCTACGCTGAAACTTCAGCCTTAATCCATGTTATGTGGGGCACAGCAATTGGACTCTCCTATTTCGCTGCGAAGCGTTTTCAATTGCCTAGGTACGGAAACCTAGGTTCTTTTCAGTGAGCTCTGGGCTCGCCCCAAAACCATGGTATTTTTGTATATATATATATATTTGTTTGATTGATTGTCAATAAATTGGCCAATTTATTAGTTCGGAGAGTCCAGCTGTATAAAGACATGACGTGTTTGCTTTGTGCCGGAATCTCGCTGCTGGTACGTCACCAATCAACCATGTACCATATAATATCAAGCAAAGGAATTACAAAGTACAGCAAAACTAGTATTTTTATCTATTCAAAAACTCGGTGATTCACAAATTCAGCTGGCGTCGGTTTTAACAGATAATGTTACCTAAAATGCTGTTTGGGAAAGATCGGTACACAATAAAAAAAAGGTACCTACCTGCCTCGCCATCTGTCCTCCGGAGGCAGCGTGTATTCCATTGTCTCGTTCAGGGTATTTTAGTAGGTAGATGAAATTTAGCTGTTACTCGAAAGTATCCTCGACAAGGTCCCTTTAAGGTGTCTTTAGCCTGGGATTCGAACCCAGCCAACCCTATTATCTTTAGTAGTGGAGAGCATTCTTGGTATATTAGTACTAATCGTTTTGTGATAATAAAAGTATAAGGAAAAACCATCGTGAGAATTTCACATAATGGTATAAAATACCATATGATGAAGGTAAACTTGATCGAGAGTTCTCTATGAAGTCCGCGCTCAGTAGTGAGCCGGTGAAAGCTGTTCATGTTGATGAAGACGATGTTTATACCGCGGTAGCTAGTAGTTTATAGCACACCACCTTATTTTAGCTATTGAGTAATTTTTCTACCAAATCTATAATTGTAACGACAAGTGTCATTCCATCAGACTGCATTAGACTGCTAATTCAATTTTATTCCCTATTTAATGCTGAATAAGAGCTAGTATTATAAATAGGTGCACTGCTGAAAAAAAAACCTAACCTAATTTTTACTTAATAATAGGAATTGTGATTGGTAAATAGGTCATATGAGAAAATCTTAATATTGGAGCTCAAGTTAGTTCGATACATGGTTTCTTCGTATCTTTGGCTTTGTTAATATTACAGTACGATAGTCTAGCCTCCAAACAAATTGAATCTCCATTATTAAATGTCTAGGAAAATGTATCTAAATATAGCAAATAAAAGATGATAGTTATACCCAAGTGCATTTATTTCTGGTAAATAATTGTTTATTTACTCATACAGTTGAGTATTTAGAAAAAAAGAAGAGAAACTGAATTTATTATTTAGACTGGGAATTAAGTAACTTTATTACATTAATTAATTCCCGGCCGAACATTTGCTTCCTAAGCCATACTAATTATTGAAAGGGAAAAGCAAATATTCAAACAAAAAAACCCTTTCGGCTTTATATAATATTATGTACACCATTTTATCTAAAATACACACATGCCCACATAATCAATAGAGATATTATCTACAATTCTTACTTCTATAATAAAGTAAATTTTAAGGACACACATTATGCGTAAATTATAATATATTCATTATTTATTCTAGATATATTTGAATCCTAGTTCCACAAAGAGAAATGTCCCATTTCTATAATTTTGGATGCAAATCTAATAGTTATACACAATATTGTAACACCTCCTAATATCCAAATAATAATATCATCTCTAATTTAGTTTGTAAAATAATTCTTTACTCAAGATTTTTGGAACTGATTTTCAAATAATCTAGTTTAAAATTAAATGTAAATTAGTACATCACCATATATCAGCTTCTGCTGGCCCGGATACACACTATTTTATTCTATTTATAATTTTTCTATTATTAACTATACAATTGCAATATATTTCTACACTTAATTAATATTCACTGTTAGGCTCTACTGCACGTTGAGCCAGACCTCAATCGAATGTCCCTCTCGGTCCCCCAGTGTAGCCTTAAAACGTCCACACGGATATCTTTTGTTCACGCCCATGATCTGAAATGAAAAAAAACCCAGCGAAATTTCGGTTTCTGATTGGTTCACTCTTGCGCACAGAATTACCCTGGCTGATGGCTAATTGGCTGAAAATAAAATGTATTTCGAACATCCCTTAATGGGCCGTACCTTTTGCTTTCTCACGCTCTTGCCTTGCCTAGACCACTCGCATAACACGTGATTGCAATTTTGTACACTTGTAGAGATTTCTAAGTTAAAATTTACGACTTTTATCTAATTTATGACCGACCCTAACGCAATTTAGCTTTAGAGCAATTTATTTTGCCCTTTTGTTTTTTATACTTCCTTTCCTACAATTACTCAGAATCTTAACTAATTTATTTCTTTTCGTGCGAGATTTTTGTTTTTAAGAGCAAGGCTTCAAATTTCCGACAGTCATAAAACCGTATGACGGATGGCAAGGCCATCTCACGCTCCCCCAAAATAGATTTTTAATACACGTAGCTCCTTTTGTCCCTGCAGCTGTACTAGTCGTTTCAAAATCTATTTTTCCCCTTATCTGTATTAGAACGCTAGTATCAGACCTCCTACGCCTATCTATTATACCCTCGGGCATGACCATAGCTATTTAACTCAGGTATCTCTTTGTTTAGTGTACCCCAAACTACCTGTTTTCTGTCCCTTTTAATACTCTAGTTTTACCTATCTTTCTATTTATCTACATAGTACCTAAACAAATGAATGGCATTGTAGTTACCCTTAACTTTACCAGTATGAACGTCTATTAATGTATATACATTATTATATGGAACTGCCCCTATTATGTACGGTCCTTCATATAAGCGCATGAATTTTTTTGTCAACTTTTTATCCGCATCTGACTTCGTAAAAGTCTTAAGTTTCACTAAATCTCCGATTTCGAATTGTATTAACTTATGATTTTTGTTATAATGTAATTGTCTACTTTCGGCCGCCTTATCTATGTTTTGTCGTGCCTGCTGTCGAATCTGTTCTAACGGTTCACCCTGTAAGTCTGTCCTCACCGATGAGTCAGTGTTGAAATCAGTCGATAGCAGAGTACGTTTTCCATATATAATCTCGTTTGGCGAATATCCCGTTGTAGTATGTATTACCTGATTATAACAATCTT
Source organism: Maniola jurtina (assembly GCF_905333055.1). Taxonomy (NCBI): domain Eukaryota; kingdom Metazoa; phylum Arthropoda; class Insecta; order Lepidoptera; family Nymphalidae; genus Maniola; species Maniola jurtina. Next base: position 14,579,966 of record NC_060039.1, read on the forward strand.
CTATATCCGATAATAGATCTACCCATGAACGATGCGATTTGTCGCAATACGTCCTGAATAATCTACCTAACTCTTTATTAACCCTCTCTGTCGAATTTGGCCGCGGATTTCTAACAGATGTGTGCGTTAATTCGATACCTAGTTGGCGAATACCTAACTCGAAAACTTTTGAAGTAAAGTTCGCGCCTCTGTCTGAACATAATGTCTTAATTGTGACCTGCTTATGAAACTTTTTTACACAAGTTAAAGTAGCCTTCCCACTAGCCTGGCGTAGTGGGTATAGTCTGATTAACTTACTATAAGCATCTTGCATTACGAATATGTATTTAAAACCAAATCGTCCTGCCGGTAAAGGTCCAAAAATATCGCAAAAAACTCTCTCCCCTATTTCCTTCGCTATTACAGTTTTTATCGGCCCCGTGTGCGTTTCCAAAGCATGCTTTGACTTTTGACATGCCTCGCAAGCTCTTACAACACGACCTATTATACGAGACATATTTGGGAAATAATATTGACGTTTCATCAGAGCATAAACCTTGTATCGCCCGAAATGACCTACTTCTTCATGTATGCTAACTATCAAATCCCTTAGTATGTTCTCGGGAACATATAACCTTAAGATATCCACTTTTATGTCTCTTCTATAAAGAATCCCTTCTTTAAGCACGTAGTACTTTGATTCAGAAGTGTCTGCTGTTTGCACGCGTCTAATTATCTCACTAACAGTCTTGTCGCGACTTTGATAACTACCTATCTCTCTCCATCGCTCCCGCACTAATCGTCCTAATGATGTTTTAAATAGATTCATTTCAGGCCCCGTGACCTTGTTAGTTAATACATCGGTGGTCCCCTTTAAATGTCGAGACAATACGTCTGCTACAATGTTTAGTTTACCTTTCACATGTTCGACTGTGTAATTAAATCGCCCTATATAATGTACCCAACGTATCATCCTAGCGCTCAATAATTTGCACGTCTGCAAGAATATCAGGCTTTTATGATCAGTCCTAATGACTAAATTCGCTCCTCTCAAATATGTTTCAAACTTTGACAAACTGAAAATGATGGCCCATAGTTCTTGTTCAGTAACTGTCCATTTGCGTTCTGTCTCTGTCAATGCTTTACTACAGAACCCTAATATTTGTTCTTCACCTGCTTCATTCAATTGATAGACATAACCCGAAACCCCCAAATTACTGCTATCGGTTTGTAAATAATAAGTTCCCTTAGGATCTGGGTGTACAAGAAGTATCGTATCTATAAACAATTTCTTGACCCTTTCAAAACAATCATTAATTTCCTCTGTCCATGACCATTTCGTATTTTGTTTTAATAGGTCGCACAGTGGTTTAACCTCTTCGCTGTATTTTGAGATAAATCTTCTGAAATAATTTATTAATCCCAGAAATCCTCGTAATTGTTTTATAGTCCGAGGTATAGGGAAGTCTAATATAGCTTTAACCCGTTCAGGATCCATACGTACCCCGTTAGTATTTACTATGTGTCCTAACAACTTTACCTCTACACATAAGAACCGACACTTCTCTAATCTTCCAGTTAAGCCTGCGGTTTCTAATTTATCTAACACTCGATCTAAATGTTCTAAGTGTAACTTTATGTCCCCCGTAGTGAATATGACTATGTCGTCTAAATAGTTTACGCAAAACTCTCGTACTCCTACTAGGATATAATCCATTGCTCTCGAGAACCCTGCTACAGAAGTTTTTAAACCTTGAGGTAAAACATTATAAGTATACGTCTTCCCCATGAACGAGAACCCAGTATACTTCCTAGAATCTTTATGCAAAGGTATTTGAAAATAGGCATTATTCAAATCAATTAAACTGATATAATTTACTCCATGAAAGGATTGTAAAATCTCAGATGTGAGTGGAGGCGCGCCCGCGTCACCTACCATTTTCTTATTCAACTCTCGTGCGTCCAATAAGAGTCTTATTGACCCATCTCGCTTCTTAGTGAAAGTGAGAGGACTACAGTAAGGAGTCGCTTCCTGTCTGATCACGCCTAGTTTTTCTAACTCTTCTAATTCGGTTTTTACCTGTTCTCTATACGCCAAAGGTACCGGATAACTGTGTTTTACAAAAGGTGTTTCGTCTAATAGCTCAATAACGTGTTCGTACTTGTTTGTCAAACCTAAACCTACCGTAAATACCTTACAGTGTTTGTTTAACACAGGTAGTAATAATTCCTTTTGTTCATTACTTAAGTTCGCGTCATCTAATTTTAATCCCTTAAATTTCTCATTATCTAAATTCATGTCTGATACACTTTGTTCCACTGGCCTAGAGTTTTGATTTAATATTAAATTAATCGTGGCTGCGTTCGTCTCTCCCCCTAACCTTTCGATTTTGCAGTCCGAATTCAGCCTAACACAAGACCTAACGCCCATATGTTCAATAGTCAAAGTGTGTTCACCATTACAGTTCACTATTCCTTTTACCCGCTCTAACCAATCGTATCCTAGTATCAATGACCTAGGAAGACGTCGCATAACTAGTACAGGTGCTTCAACTAAAGTACTACCTAACTGAAACTCTATTAGCACTAACCGATTCGTGCTTTCACTTCGCGATCCAAACGCGCCTTGTATTTGAATTGCTGGAATAGCGATCTCTGGCAATGTCCCATGTTCTCTTAGAATAGAGTCGTACAATTCCCTAGTTATTCCACTAATCTGACTTCCCGTATCTATGAGTGCACTCATACTTCTTCCATACAATCTAACACATACTTCAGGTAACCTAGGTAAAGAATAATCAACACTCACATTGGTTTGTTCATCTAATTCATGATACATTGTGTACACATTCAAACCTCTCCTCATACAAGTTTCACAAGTCACGCCTAACTCATTACACTCTGTTACATTTTCAAACTGGTTTTCCAATAAGATTCCTATACTCCTAATTTCAAATTGACTACTATACTCGTTATAATCAACGCCGCCTCTTAATAACCGCTTAAGTCCCTTATCTCCGGTCCCCAAACTCTGTCCTGGCTTCCATCCACTATTAATTAAGATCCTATAGACTACACCTGTCCTTTCGTGATCTGAGGTCTTTCTGACGCCCGTGCCACACAAGAATAACTGATTTGACCTCGTTTGTGTTGGGCATTCTAGTTTTTTGATGATCCCTCCCCCACATTCTTAGACACAGTAAGATCCTCGCCCTCTTTCACGAACGTGATAGTCGGCCTAATTTGTTTAGATTCGGATACCGTAGGCCTGTTAAAGTTAACCCTAGAACCTAATCGACCACGATAGCCGCGTCCCCTCGTCGAATTTCCCCTAGCTCTCCAACTTCTTGTTGACATTGTTGCTACAATAGGTCGTCTCGATGATGACTCATTGTATCGTCTACCTCTGTAATTATTACTAACGCTACCTCTCGTAAATTGCCTAGGTTTTTCAACAATATTTTGCTCTATGTTTCGAAGAAATTTCGCTCCGTTCATGATGTTAACTTCCTCTGTTCTAGTAAACCATAATCGCTGTATATCTATAGCATAATGTCGCATAATAGAATTGACCAAATCTCTCTCACTAAACGCAATAGTTAATGACTGCATTGATTCTGCTTGCTCAGCAAAATGTTCGGACATCGACATTCCCGAATCGCTTGAATATACCGCATTAATCAATTTATATCTTATAGATTCCTGAATCTGTTCGGTCCAATAATTTCGTCTAAAATCAATCTCGAAGTCAGCGAACGTAGTCCAGCCCTTCGAATACAAGTCCATAACCTTCCGAGCATGCCCCGAGATGCAACCTAACGCTATATCTATTTCGCGATCTAATCCATTTACCGCCCTTATATATTTCTTTAATCGTTTTAGAAAAACGATGGGGTTAGTGAATGGTTTTCCGTCGAAATTTGGTTTAGTTACTGACGGCTGTACAACATATAAATTCCGGGTCTCAGATAATGTACTTGTGCTCGCGGTTTCAAGATTTGACCCCTGCCTATCAGATTTTTCATTTTCATTAATTCCGTTCGACGCGTGTGAAGAAACGCTCGCGATTTCATTTGAACCGGTATTTGAATTTAACTGATGTAATTTTGCTTCGAACTCGGTGATTTTTTTCAAAATCAACTCTAATGTAGCATTCCCTAAGGTCGTTGTTTGCTCGCTCGATTCTACGGTACTAACATCGCTTTGCCCCGCACCTACTTGCTTTGTTCTACGTCCTTTTCTACCTGAAGACATCCTTTTTTTTTTTCAATTTGACCCTATTTCTTTTACCTACCTTGGTACTATTTTAAATTTTATTTGAATAACTTTCATAAGTCGCGAAGCCGTATTTTTAATACTAATATATTACTGATACTAATTGCAATCACATGTTTGGGTCTGCTTCGATTATATGTATTCTCAGAGTTTGAAAAAAATTAAGTCTGAGAAATAAGCAAGGAATAATAGCTCGATCTCTGTAGTATCTTCTGAAAACCTGTAAATTTTACATTTATAAGACATACAGCTTATTTCTGCTCTCCTGCTCCCCCTATACATAAATAAATGTAAATGTACAACATATAAATATAAAACAACATGCAGTGTGTCCTTAAAACTTATAATTTATAAATAGCAATGTAAGTTTATAAATTTTTCTCTCTCAAATACCCAATCACAATTTCTACGTTGTGTTATTTTTATGTTAATGTAAATCTAGTCATATCGTTATTTCGAATACGTACATAGATCCTGGTCACGGCACCAAATTTCTGTGACGGTACGGTGTGATCGTCTATACTAGTGGTTAAGATTAGGCATTATGAAGAGATAAAATAAGAAATAAACTCAGCTGAATTATAGAAACACCTAGGTATTTAAGTCATGAGTTATTTACAAGTAATTAATTGGTACAGTACGTTGGGTGAACACGTAGACTTCTCGACCAGCTAACAGGTTTACACGGATTGAATTATAAAAAATTAATGTAAAATTTCAACTCCTCAAAATAGATATAATGAGTGGAGAGATTTGCTAATTTAGAACGTCCTGTTAGTGTGGAAAATCAGTTGATACGTGTATTTGCCTTATTTAGGCCATCGGTTTGAGACCAACCGGCATTCCTCAAGCACGGGGGAAATACCTACGCTGAAACTTCAGCCTTAATCCATGTTATGTGGGGCACAGCAATTGGACTCTCCTATTTCGCTGCGAAGCGTTTTCAATTGCCTAGGTACGGAAACCTAGGTTCTTTTCAGTGAGCTCTGGGCTCGCCCCAAAACCATGGTATTTTTGTATATATATATATATTTGTTTGATTGATTGTCAATAAATTGGCCAATTTATTAGTTCGGAGAGTCCAGCTGTATAAAGACATGACGTGTTTGCTTTGTGCCGGAATCTCGCTGCTGGTACGTCACCAATCAACCATGTACCATATAATATCAAGCAAAGGAATTACAAAGTACAGCAAAACTAGTATTTTTATCTATTCAAAAACTCGGTGATTCACAAATTCAGCTGGCGTCGGTTTTAACAGATAATGTTACCTAAAATGCTGTTTGGGAAAGATCGGTACACAATAAAAAAAAGGTACCTACCTGCCTCGCCATCTGTCCTCCGGAGGCAGCGTGTATTCCATTGTCTCGTTCAGGGTATTTTAGTAGGTAGATGAAATTTAGCTGTTACTCGAAAGTATCCTCGACAAGGTCCCTTTAAGGTGTCTTTAGCCTGGGATTCGAACCCAGCCAACCCTATTATCTTTAGTAGTGGAGAGCATTCTTGGTATATTAGTACTAATCGTTTTGTGATAATAAAAGTATAAGGAAAAACCATCGTGAGAATTTCACATAATGGTATAAAATACCATATGATGAAGGTAAACTTGATCGAGAGTTCTCTATGAAGTCCGCGCTCAGTAGTGAGCCGGTGAAAGCTGTTCATGTTGATGAAGACGATGTTTATACCGCGGTAGCTAGTAGTTTATAGCACACCACCTTATTTTAGCTATTGAGTAATTTTTCTACCAAATCTATAATTGTAACGACAAGTGTCATTCCATCAGACTGCATTAGACTGCTAATTCAATTTTATTCCCTATTTAATGCTGAATAAGAGCTAGTATTATAAATAGGTGCACTGCTGAAAAAAAAACCTAACCTAATTTTTACTTAATAATAGGAATTGTGATTGGTAAATAGGTCATATGAGAAAATCTTAATATTGGAGCTCAAGTTAGTTCGATACATGGTTTCTTCGTATCTTTGGCTTTGTTAATATTACAGTACGATAGTCTAGCCTCCAAACAAATTGAATCTCCATTATTAAATGTCTAGGAAAATGTATCTAAATATAGCAAATAAAAGATGATAGTTATACCCAAGTGCATTTATTTCTGGTAAATAATTGTTTATTTACTCATACAGTTGAGTATTTAGAAAAAAAGAAGAGAAACTGAATTTATTATTTAGACTGGGAATTAAGTAACTTTATTACATTAATTAATTCCCGGCCGAACATTTGCTTCCTAAGCCATACTAATTATTGAAAGGGAAAAGCAAATATTCAAACAAAAAAACCCTTTCGGCTTTATATAATATTATGTACACCATTTTATCTAAAATACACACATGCCCACATAATCAATAGAGATATTATCTACAATTCTTACTTCTATAATAAAGTAAATTTTAAGGACACACATTATGCGTAAATTATAATATATTCATTATTTATTCTAGATATATTTGAATCCTAGTTCCACAAAGAGAAATGTCCCATTTCTATAATTTTGGATGCAAATCTAATAGTTATACACAATATTGTAACACCTCCTAATATCCAAATAATAATATCATCTCTAATTTAGTTTGTAAAATAATTCTTTACTCAAGATTTTTGGAACTGATTTTCAAATAATCTAGTTTAAAATTAAATGTAAATTAGTACATCACCATATATCAGCTTCTGCTGGCCCGGATACACACTATTTTATTCTATTTATAATTTTTCTATTATTAACTATACAATTGCAATATATTTCTACACTTAATTAATATTCACTGTTAGGCTCTACTGCACGTTGAGCCAGACCTCAATCGAATGTCCCTCTCGGTCCCCCAGTGTAGCCTTAAAACGTCCACACGGATATCTTTTGTTCACGCCCATGATCTGAAATGAAAAAAAACCCAGCGAAATTTCGGTTTCTGATTGGTTCACTCTTGCGCACAGAATTACCCTGGCTGATGGCTAATTGGCTGAAAATAAAATGTATTTCGAACATCCCTTAATGGGCCGTACCTTTTGCTTTCTCACGCTCTTGCCTTGCCTAGACCACTCGCATAACACGTGATTGCAATTTTGTACACTTGTAGAGATTTCTAAGTTAAAATTTACGACTTTTATCTAATTTATGACCGACCCTAACGCAATTTAGCTTTAGAGCAATTTATTTTGCCCTTTTGTTTTTTATACTTCCTTTCCTACAATTACTCAGAATCTTAACTAATTTATTTCTTTTCGTGCGAGATTTTTGTTTTTAAGAGCAAGGCTTCAAATTTCCGACAGTCATAAAACCGTATGACGGATGGCAAGGCCATCTCAATGTGAAACATCAAACAGATTAACCACGTGCTCCGGCAATTTGGGTCGAGCGTACTGCGTCCCCTTAAGGACCTGCGTTATGGTAATAAGATGAAAAATCTTATCACGGTATACTTACTTACCATATTGCGGTACAGATGATCTCTGCTTTTCAGGCTTTAAAATATTAATGTCATTTTTCGATTTACAAGGAAATTAACTAACTGTACACAATGTTTCAACGCGAATAAAAATACAAGACAGCAAGAAAATGAGTTTGCATTTTCATAAATAAAAGGGAATCAAGGAAATAAACGAGGCAAGGCTTAAGACATAAAACTGGAATAAAAGAGGCAAGGAAAATTCCACTATAAAGCGAACTACCGAGTACCGAGTCACTCCGATATTTTACGCTAAGCAGACTAATGTAAGTACTTTACCATTAGACTCGGTATTAAACTATGAAAGAAAGTCTCGGTTAAACTAGACAAGAAAGCAAGAACGTTTTATTTTCTTATCATTAACTTACTAACTCTCTCCAGCTTTGAACGGGTTGGGTTAGCATAGCATGACATGTTTGCCTTATTTCCCTTAGTTTCACCATTCTAAAAGGCTTTAGTCTTCATCATAGACATCATTTCAAGTCATTCCCATACTTGCAATCTACGCTAGAAACGCATGTTTGTCGTCTTTCCCTTAGGATACACATCTCACAGCCTCCCATGGCCCCACCAACCTCGCAGCTATATGGGCAGCAACGCCGGAGGGTGCCCGTTTTGTACTTGCTCTTTGGTGTATTTTCCGGGGCGCCTTCTTGACTCCCTACAAGTTATTTTCTTTTTGCTTTCTTATCCCTATCATTCACTCTCCTTATTCCCGTCCGCAGTTCACGGTGTCTCCACTTCCTCTCCTCTTCACTATCTTCGCTCCCGCTCTCGCTCCCGTCCTCCGCGCTTATCACATCTTTCTTGTCATTTTCTTTCTCCTCCTCTCCGCGTCCTCTTCTCCGTCGTCGTCCCTTAGGATTTAAACATCCTGAAAGGCTTTAATCTTCATCATACACATCATTTCAAGTCATACTTTACTTACAAACTCCGCCAGAAACACCTGTAGGTACGTCTGTCTTTTTAACGCCAAAACACCATAATCCTTGGGATAGGGCTCCATTAGCTCTAGATTTTTTTAAAGAATGTTAGCCTTGCTAATCATTATTAACACTCCCCTTTCCCATCCAATTAAGCGTAAAGCTTGTGCCAGGAGTGGGTACGACAATAGTGCAACGGGTGGGGTTTGAACCGCCGACCTTTCGGAATTCAGTCTGCTCCTCAACCGTTAAGCTATCGAGGCTCTAATTTACCTTTAGGCTATCCTCCTGATCCTTGCAAATCCATTCCTTCTTTACATAGTATGCAAAAGTAATTCTTTACAAAGTATTTGTAAAACAGGGTCTCTCCTCGCCGTCCTGTCCCTCTATACGCTTATACTTGTTAAACTACGTAACAAATTTTAATACGGTTTTCATCAATAGATACAGTGATCCAAGAAGAAGGTTATACGTATACTTAATTTTTTTTTTTAATTTGTTAAAATATGATGATTTTTCAGAAATTCAAGATGTCGGAAGAAATCAAACTGACTGAGAGCTTTCATCCAAAGTGCTGATTCCTTTAAAATGCAACGAAATAACCACACTGACACCACATTAGTTAAGTATATGTAATATGTATCTACATTGAACCCGTGTGAAGCCAGGGCGGATCGCGGGTAAAAATATAAAATTGAATCCAGAGAATCCAACTTTTGAGTGGTATTTAAAGTTTAAGTATTATACAAACGTCGTCTGCTCATTTCAGTATCTCGGGTCTCTATATTTCCTGCATTCCAAGAAACAAAATTTTATGATCTCAAAGTTTAGCTCTTCAAAGAGACATATTTGAAATTTTAAAACGTACGGCCGCGGAATACGAAATGTCGAATTGTGAGTAGGAATGAAACACGGGGAAAATTCTTGGCAGTGGGTACCTATCTTTTATGGAGTTAAAGCTTGTTCACATTATTCTAGTAGTACCCCTTTCAACTAATTATTATTTCACAAAATGAATTTCACACATAGCATACTATTTTAATGAGAAAGAAAATCGGTGTCCTAATGACTAATGGTCGTTATAATATTAGTAAGTGCCATGTGCATCCACTGTTGATCATAGGCCTTCCCTTCTTCCCTTCTCACTAGCAAGGAAAGTACTCCACCACATTCTGTCCTCATCTTTACTTATTCAGCCGCTTCCCGTCGCCCTCTCCATATCCTCAGTTCATGGTGTTGAAGGGTACCTACCCCAGGTTATGCTTACTAGTACATGGTCGCCGTTCTAAGACTTATCAACCCTTACAACCACCTCTCCACTGCCAATTATTTAGCTTGCTTATGTCAGAAACCTTGGGAAGTCTCTAGTGAATTTCTTCATTTCACATTTCACCCTTCTGCTTCTCCATGACTGACCAGGCAGCTCGAAACTATGGCATATTTTATTTTATACGACCATTCTTTCTCTTTCAACGTTATCAAGTTCCAAGTACTGGTTCCGACGACTTGAATAATGTTAACCAGCCTTAAAAATAGATAAAATCAGGATACGTAAACTGAAAATGTGCTTTACTTAGTTCTGAAAACAGTGTGCATGGACTAAAGAATAAAATTGTAGAGTATCCATTTAAAAGAGTAAAGTCAATAGTAAACTTTAAGTCACATTTTTAACTGCACACTTTTTCGAAATCCCGCTGCACTTATTCCAGCTAGGATATCCATTTTCCTGAGTCACAAATAAGCTATTACTCTTCGTTAACCTAATTGCCTGTGTTTTCATATCCCGCGAGATTGGAATAAAAATTCACTTTTATCTTATTTCCTTTGGCCAGAAGCTTGAATAAACCATTTTTAGTGTTCCGGAATAGAATAGCCGCGGTCGGAAGAGCTGTTTGCGAAGAACTGTGCTATGTTGACTGGTGTGGCCGAGCCACAATCATTGAGAAATATTGTTTGGCTTTCGCATTACGGGAGTTAATGTTACAAATGAAAAACCGGCAGGTAATTACTCCGGTAATTGGAGAGTCTGGGATTCGACCGCCAAATCAACTCGGCTGGACAACGTTCGGGAAGTAAGCGTAGAGATGTTTTCTCGTCCAAAATTCCCCAGTGCTTGAAGATCAAGGTCTTCGGACAATGTGTGTCAGTGATGATATATGGGTTAGAGACATGGTCACTAACTATGAGCCTCATAATAATGTGAGCCCTTCACAGTCAGTGAACGTTGCAGAGTTTTTCTACGTGATCAAATCAGCAATGAGGAGGAGGAGTTAGATGAACCAGAGTCACCAACATAGCTCAACGGGTTGTGACGCTGAAGTGGCAACGGGCAGGGCACGTAGTTTGGAAACTGGCGAACTCCCAGCGGAAATGTCTATCTGTTTAAGATGAGATAGTAATAATCTAAGGCCGTATAGGTACGAGTATAATCAATTACAGAGAGGCAAGTTCGTGAGCCGCGGCCGGTGTGTGCGGGTGATTGATGTATGCTCCCATGGCCTTTTGACCTTTATTATGATTCTTGACATTCATTATTATTTGCTAACTCGGACTTTTTCAATTTTTTTTTGTAAGTATTTTATACAAGTATACCATAACTAGATGATGCCCGCAATTCAGTTTATGTGGATTTAGGTTTTTTAAATCCCTTGGGAGCTCTTCGATTTTCCCACTCCACCGGGACCAAAAATAGCCTATTTTCTCCCTGGCATGCAAACTATCTCTGTACCAAATGTTGTCAAAATTGGGTAAACGGATGGACCTTGAAAAGTTTAACAGACAGACAGACAGATATTATTGGTACACATTTTCGGAATTATAATATTATAGTATGAATAGTATGGAACTATGGATTATAAGGGGACGAAAGTATAAAACTTGTCCGTTTTCTTATGAAATGGTATAAGTTATAATATGTTAATGTACCTATGTCGATCTCAGAGTAATCTCAGCCGGGTAGCAATCACAAACACAGCGGGTCGGGGACACAATCAAGCTAACAACGGTCGCTAGATTGAGCGGGGACAAACATCGGAATAGGAAATGACGAGTTGCGGTGACTTACTGCCCTACATATCGATATCACACTGTTCAATACCTATAGAAATGGTAAAAGGAGTATGAACAACTAGATTATGAACGCGATTACGTCCGCGTGGATTTAGATTTTTAAAAATCCCGTGGGAACTCTTTGATTTTCCGGGATAAAATGTAGCCTAAGTCCTACCCCAGGATGTAAGCTAAGGTTAGGTTAGAGCTACCAAATTTCATCAAAATCGGTTTAAGTGTTGGGCCATGAAAAGCTAGCAGATAGACTGACAGACAGATACACTTTCATATTTATAATATTAGTATGGCTGACGGCTCTATAGTAGTCGAGATGGCAATCGGGGTATGAAGCGGGGGGACTCCCCGCACACCAGCAAGTCACCAACGCTCACCCGCAGCGGGCTAGCGCGGGGGTGTGCGGGTGTGCGGGACGTCCCCACCCCGGTTGCCATCTCAACCTGTCGTGCACTATACGTGCCCTCCCAGGCAAGGGGATATATTTTACAAGGGACACTTTAATTTAATACAGTTTTTCGTGAGATTGCTTTTGCCAAAAAAAAACTGAATAACTTTTTTGCTCAACCCGAGACTCGAAGCCAAGACCTGATGATCTGGAGCCGAATAAGCAAGCCAATACAACGATATCACCCGCTGTTTCCTGAAAATTAAGCCAAGTGTTAATTGGCAATACCTATTTGAATACATTTTTATAAAAAGCTCCCAGACGAAAGTAAGGCTGAAGTTTTAACTCTACTAACGCCACTTTTTTTCAGGAGCATACTTACCTACTTTCAATATATTTTAGAACTTAGCAAACTAGATCAGTTTAAATAAAACAAACGTCATTATGTCGTGAGAAATGAATGCAAATTTCCTCTAAGCAAATTTCCTCTAGTGTGATGATAAATCGTTCCAGTTTTTCGAAACGGGAAGAAACTTGGCCAATTCGATGTGAATCATTTAAGGCGAAGGTAAGCGGCGCCGGAAGAAAGTTTCCAAGCGCGAGCTCATTAATCATACACTTTGATTGATGAGTCGTGCTGAGCATTCTGTAATCGGGAACGAGTGATCACAACGAAATATAATTCTTGATGAAATATTTAAAACCACGGACAGGTCTAACGAAACATTTCGCGCAAATATCAGCGTGCTCTTTTTTTTTTTTTTATACAAGTTAGCTTTCAGATACAAGTTAGCTCGTGACTGCAATCTCACCTGGTGGTAACTGATGATGCAGTCTGAGATGGAAGGGGGCTAACCGGAAAGGGGTATGGCAGTTTTTACTAAACCCATACCTCTTCGGTTTTTACACGGCATCGTACCGGAACGCTAAATCGCTTGGTGGCATTGCTTTGCCGGTAGGGTGGTAACTAACCACGGTCAAACCCTCCCACCAGACCAGACCAGAAATTTAGAAATTCCAAACCCTTGCCGGAAATCGAACCCGGAACCTCCGACTAATAACAACACAGCGCTTGCTACTGCGCTACAAATATCGTCAAAAACATCCTCCTAACATTTCACGCAAAGGATATAATAAAATTACCAACTGTGAGTCGTGTCTCAATCATTTAAGGGCTCCGTACTATTATGAACAACATATTTTGAGTGTATGAAATATATTTTTACCCCCCAAACCCCAAAAAATGTTCGTTTGTTTTGGTCATAGCTAACAAACCACTTTAGGAATTGTTGTTTTCAGTATTTTTTGTTTAAATACAGTATATGCTACATAATCATAGATATGTACATATTAATACACCGTCATATTCCTTGAATATGACGGTGTATCATGAACTAGTTCATTGAGATGGCCCCCATCACAAAATGGTCTGCAACTGCCAAGTTTGACGGCCAAAATTTCTTCATTTATTAAGTTAAAAAAGAATTTTAAACTACCTCTACTCAATGAGTTCTAGATAATGATAGCCCACTTGCTAGGGTAAGAAAAAAATAAGTTTCCGGCTCCTTACAGATACTATAGACAGACAGGCAATGAATAATCCTGTAATGATCCTGGGTTCTTTTTTACTCTGGAGTCCGTATCTCCACGTGTACCCAAAAAAACTAAATTTTGAGTTTTTTATCTGTAGGTACCTAACGAAAACCTCCGAAGAAAGCATTTTCAAAAAGTTCACCCGCGCCCGAAGCAGTTAACCAACAAAAAAAATCATCCCCGTCCGTCTTTTAAAACTGTCCCCCAACTTTGAATAATAAAACTTTGAGAGGTACCTCATTAAAGTAGCCGACCGTTCCCGGGGAAATTTCAGCGAAGGGGTGACTTCATTTTGATCTACGAAACCCCTTCATAAACTTCTTATTGCCAGTAAAGTTGAGTTAAAGGGTTTATCGATTGCTTTAGTAACAAACTAGACAATGCCCGCAGCTTCGTCCGCGTGGCTTTAGGTTTTTCGAAAATCCCGTGAACTTGCTTTTTTTTAAATAGCGACCAAACGAGCAAGCAGATCACCTGATGTTAAGTGATCGCAGCCGCACATGAACATTTGCAATACCAGAAAACCGCCGATGCGTTGCCGGCCTTTTAGGAATTTGTTGGTCCACCCCTTGAATAACCCCATGTTGTAATCTAATGCAAACACCGCAGAAGAGAGTTGATTCCACAGTTTGCATGTGCATGCACATACGTTACTTATTGGTCAACTAGTCTTCCTAGAAGTTCTCCTTTTAGCAAAGGTTGCCTGGTAGAGATTGCTCCAAGCAATAAGGCCGCCTTTGCACACAATTGTTTTTTTTTCTGTTTTCTTCTTACTGTGTTGTTATCCTTTACATGTGTTTTTGTGTGCAATAAAGTGTTTCTATCTATCTATCTACTTACCTACTTATTTATGTGGATAGATATTGTGGGTAAAATAAAACCAAGTTCAAAGGTTTTATATTAATTTACTTGTTAACTTTCTCGTTTTAGTGTTTTTAATCTAGCGGCGGCAAGCTTTATACCTTTTCTCGAGCAGGATATTATGGCGACAAAGTAGGCACTAAACAAAACGCCATTGTGAATGTAAACCGTCCGAGGCGTGATGAGACCGCCATCGGCCGCGTCTTTTATATTATAATATTAAAATTTCACTAAGGGATTAGATTACAGCCGCATCACCGCGTCTTTGAAAGCGAGGCTGATATCTTTTTTACCCGACTACGGCAAAACCAAAAGGTTTGTAGGTTGGTATTTGTGTGTGTAGCGCCTAAACTACTGAGCTGATTATGATAAATGAAATGTCAATCGATTCGTTATTATGGTCCGGATGACATAGGCTACATTTTATAGGAAAAAAATCGATCTAACGCATGTTACATCAAAAAGAGTAGAAGTTAACAAAAATTTTTTTTTGCTATTGTGGGATCTCAAATGAAAGAGAAGAAAATTTTGAGCTCATAAATATTTAAATGTATAAATATTTGGTATATTTTAATATACAACAACATTAAAATATACCACGTGACAGAAAAACAATTTTACTCTAATATTTCAGTGTAGTCGGGTTTTAGTTTTCAACTTTATCTTGTTTATATTTTATATTTGACCTCTGTAATTATTTGGGTACAGTTTGCCTGAAATACAGAACATTATTATTATTCATCAATATTTTGCTAACAAAACAGTGCTACAATGTTATTTTTTTATTATAGATGTATTAGAATAAAGTAAGTATGCCAATATGTGACCTACTTTGATTTCATAATCAGGCATCAGGATTTTAAGATATGAGAGTAGATAAAATTGATTTATGACTCGGTTCGCGCGTTTGTAATGGCTCAACTGGATCAAATATGGTGATAAAATAAATTCCCCGCGTGCACTGCAGCCATACCTCACCCCAAGGCTCGCTCGTTATCGCTCCGAGCGCCTGTTTTTGTCTGTCTGTTGCCAAATAAGAATTTACATGCAAAATGCATCTTTACATTTCCCGCTGATTGTCGAATCTTTACACATCGCGCCGTAAAACCCTGGCCATGTTTTTTACCTCTACCTAATCTAATTCCTCAAACATGACTTTCAAAGAAGCTAGAACAGAAAATATAGGTACCGAGAGATGGATATTCGTGAGTTTTGCAGTCGGTAGGAGCCCGACATAACCACCCAACCCCAATGACAGATTTTCCTCACGAAAAAAGGCTTTACTCACGTGGTTAGTCGACCTAAGCCATAATAATAATAATTAATATTAATATGGATATAATGTTTGCGATGAGCGTATAATAAACGCACAAGCTAAGGGGATTGAAATTAAGGCAAATAAGATGAAAATCGCGGTAACGTGCAAAATGCGATCAAAATATAGGTATCATGGCGATACTTGACAGGCTAATCCCTCCGCATAACCCTCCTCGTAAATTTCAATAACCGCTAACCTAACGTGAGAGTTGGGACTCCTAACTCCTTACGACTAAGGGTAAGAGCACACTACTTATAGACTTTTTGTTGCGAGATTTCTAAAGTATCGGCGTCGCCTTTGTAGTGTTTTATACCACCTCTATTCGCTGTTCCTGTGATGAAGGCCGCAAATAATCGCTAAAATCCATACTAATATTATAAATGCGAAAGTGTGTCTGTCTGTCTATCTATCCATCTCTCTGTATGTCTGTCTGCTGCCTTTTCACAGCGCAACAGTTTAACCGATTCTGACGAAATTTTGTACAGAGTTAGCTTATATCCCGGGGACGGACATAGGCTACTTTTTATCCCGGAAAACCAAAGAGTTCCCACGGAATTCCTACAGACCCATCCGCTCAACCGATTTTTATGAAAGGTACCGAGGTAGCTTGCATCCATATTATAGACATAGACAACTTTTTATAATATTTGCCTACGTACAATTTGTTAGTTTTTATCCCGGAAAACCAAATAGTTCCCACGGGATCTTCAAAAACCTACATCCACGCGGACGAAGAAGCGGGCATCCTCTAGTACATTATAATTTCGAAAGTGTGCTTGTGTAGTTTAGTTGTTTAGTGTGTCGTTAAAGAATATACAAGTTGGCTAGCTCGATATAAGATTATAATTGGGTACTTATTCAAAATCCTACTACTTCTTTGAGGTGACGAGTGCTGCATTCGCGTCCTAACTTCAGTAGATTACAGATCTCTGTTCATTACATGTTAAGCATCACATCAAGACAAGTCTTGTCTAATGTCGTGGCTCTGAAATTGTCTGTTAGAGTTATACCTAATGTAATATTAAGCGTCTCGCATCGCAAATAATTCGATAGGAGAATTTATTTTCGTGTCGTCATAGGAGGTCGAGGGTTCGATCCCGGGCATGCACTTCTAACTTTTCGGAGTTATGTGCGTTTTAAGTGATTAAATATTAAACAAAAAAAATTTCACTTAATAGGATAACATCGTCAGAAAAGTATAGTATGCTTGAGAATTCTCCATAATGAAGTCTGCCGATCCACACAGTTCCGGCGTGGTAGAGTATGGCTAAAACCCTTCTCACTCTGAGACGAGACCCGTTCTCTGTAGTGAGCCGGCGATGGGCTGATCTATGATTTTAGAAATATCGCAACTTAATGTCTAGCACCATGCCGCTCGTGTGTACTTGCCCTAAGAGCAACCATTTTCTGATTAATCCCCAACTTTATGCACGCTGTTAATCTAGTCTAAGCCAATACTTAACTTATCTTTAGAGAAGTGCGCTAGAAAATGTATAAGTATGCATTTCCGTCTGTAATAATGGTTAGTAATTATTATTATCTTTCTTAAAGATTGATACCTATCTCATAGATCACCATACCATCATACTGGCCAAACCTTTCTCAGTCTGCGCGGACACCCACGTTCAGTGCTCAATAATGTGCCAGCGATGGGTTAATCATAATGGTGATGATGAGTAGTTTAGCAATTATGAAGGACTAGCTGATGCCCACGACTTCGTTCGCGTGGATATAAATTATTAAAATCTCGTGGGAACTCTTTGATTTTTCGGAATAATAAGTAGCCTGTGTCTTAATCCAGGGTATAATCTACCCAAAGACTTACAAGACCAACAGTGACAGATTAACGGTGTTACAAAAAATTAAACGTAAATGTGTGCGTGAAATAGAGTTGTCCTGACTTTAGCATTTGTATTATCGATAGTCTTACTGGCGAAATCATAGGACACTAATGAGTTAGTTTAACGAAGTGAAGTAAAAAGCATCTTATAATCTTAAAAAATCAAATACATTTCAAATACACAAATAGTAACAAAGCTAAAGCTAGGTAACAGATTATTATTTATTAATGAAATGACTTTAATATTTTATATAAATAATTTATTAATGAATTCTGAGATACTTATAGTTATTTTAACCCCTTATAACATTTTTTATTGATATTTCGATAGAAAACTATTAAAAGACGTTTTAAAAAAATCTTTTTTTGAGAAATAGAGCAATTTTTGGGATTTTCATATAAATTACCGGAATTTGTTGGTTTTCCGCCTTTATTTTTTTAAAGGGTGCAAGTAAATTTAATTTGATTAATTACAATAACACTCTGATATAATGTCTAAGTGACAAGTTAATAAAAATAAATAGTATATATGGCGCTCAATTCATAGCTAATGACCTCCCCCATAAGCACTTAAATACAGTTATGTACGGGTTACCCTTAACCCTGTATATGAAATCTAAGTCACGCTAAATAAAATAAAAATTAGTGAAAATATTTATTTCGTTCTTTTCTTTTATTGGAAAGTACCTAGTGTTTTATATTGTATTTTACATACATCACATGAAACCTATCACATCAAACCTACCGGTAGACACGATTATCGACTATCGATACTTGTGACGTCATTACTTTGTCAATCCCTATCGTAAACAAACGTTTTTAAATTTTACACAAAATATCCAAAAATTCTTCATTTAGCAATGTAATTTGATGATAAGTCTTAAGGGAAACCTATCATCTAAGCTTCCAATAGCTATTTTGCCTAATTTTCAAACAACAAATGATGAAATAATGATTATAAACAATTAGTATAAATAATCAGTAATTACCTGTGAAACGTGTATTTACGCGGATTATAACGTCTTGTAACATCACATTCGCTCACTGAACAAGACACCATGGTGGCAAGACATAGATTTTACGTTTTAATCGTAAAATTATTTAGTAAATGCAAAAAATCACCTCGACTTGGAACAGGCTGAACTCTTACGGCCCGTTTCTCACGTAAACAATAACTTATTGGCATCTTGTTTCGCTATCTCGCTTTCGCTCGCGGCAGTGGGTCTAATCTGACTACCTCTCGCTCCAACGCTTTGTCAGTCTTTGAGCGAAGCGAAAATTGTATGTCTATGAATCTACCTCCATTCTAAATTTCAGCCAAATCCGTCCATAGTTTTTGCATTAAACAATAACAAACACACACATAATATGTACATACTTATACCTACACAAACTTTCGCCTTTATAGTATTCGTATGATGTTTCCCTCCCGTAGTCATGTAAATGTTTATTTACCTTCTCTTTTGTATTAAAATGTGATTAATTAAGTAAATTTAGATTCCACAGCTCTCAATTCACTGAACCCTCGTTAATTGCATCAAGGAATATTACTCGCCACGCCGATTCCATTTACGTTATATGCTGATTCCATCTCATCACAGGATTTCGTATTTTATTAAAATAGAAATTCTGCAAAATAATTTATTAATAAGTAATCTTTCCTTTTAAGGGAGTCTTCACACGTACAAAACAACCACACCAAAACAGAAAAATAACTTGTTTTTGTATTGAAAACGTCACAAGAAAGCCACCCTTATTAATTAGATAACTCTACAAGTCTGGGCCCCAAGTCTACTATTGCAATTGTGTTTCAGTTGTCTATCAATGACATCTTAATTGTTACTTTTAGCAATTTTGGTAGTCTACTAATTCAATGGCGTCACAATTGTTTTCCGATGGCGTGCCACTGGCACTTCAATGACACAATTGTAAATAATTGGTAGTCCCGTACTTAATGACAAGTCAATGATCGAATTTAAGCGTAGTCTGCTAATAGTTTGACAGTTGCAATGACCATTGGATCGCCATTGAACTATCATTGATGCGCCATTGTGCTGTCATTGCTTTTAAGCCAGTGTTTGTTTGGTTTTACAAGGGTTTTTCATCATGTTTAGCAATAGTTTGGGTATTTAGTTGTAAATTTTTTTTTTTCAGATGTTTGCTCAGAGCACATGCTTTGCATTACAGTCCAATCACCACAGGCAAGATTGTAAATGCATGTTATATTTTGCACAGTATTGCAAACAAGACCAACACACGTGCCTCCACTCATGCCTGTGGAAGCTCTTCGTCTGCAACAGGCATGTGATTTAATTTTTGTTTATTCTTAAAAAAAAATACAAATTTCCACAAATATGTTTATTCATTTAACATAAAAAAGAGTAAAACATCCTTAATATAAGAGTAATATTATTATGAAATAAACAACATTATTGTATATTTTAGGATGAAAACAATTCAAGGGCCGAGTTGGAAAGTGCTATTGAAGCACAGCATTCACAAAGCCATGGAGTCAACCAAGGTCTGCTTGAAGGTAGGGTGCTGCAGCAGGCTCTCATCAACAGGCTGTGGAGAAATACATGAAGTTAATAATAAATAATTGAAATAAATGATTTTGAATTTTGACTAGACTTTGATTAGATTTTTAAAGAAAAAATAATATTTCTTTCCTATAATCCGCATAACTGTTTAGCGATTATAGCGCCACATAGGAATATTAATTTTTCTTTAAATAACATGGAATTCCGCAATGTAATGTCTGTTTCTATTCAATATTTGATTAGATTAATATTGGAAACTCCAAGCATAGTAATTGATAATAATTTGCTGATCTGACACCATTACCAGAGTATTTTCCATTTAATTTCTTTGAACAGACACTAAATTGTACCTTGAATGTAGTCATCAGATTCTGATCCTGATAGCTGTTTTGTGCGACATCTCTGAAAACAATAAACTACTGTTTATTCAATTTAATATAATGACTAAATTGTTTTTAAATATTAAATGAATAAAAAGGCAACCTTTTTCGAGGGGAATGCAACACTCGTTGCATCTCCTGCTCCTCCTGCTGTCCTGCTAAATACAGCAGCAAACTTTTCAATTGCTGCAGCCAGCCTAGCAGCAGCTTGGTTTGTTGCAGTCCCCAGTCTGACAATTGCTGCAGCCAAGTTCTCCGTCGCCTGGGCTTGAGCCAAAATGCGTCTGCATTTTGGCCTCGATATCTGCTCAAGCCTGACCTGCGAACGCCGCTTAGCCAGGCTTTGCCCCGTCACTGGTGCGGTTGCAGTGTCAGGAATGGCTCTCCAAATAGTCTAGCAGCGACGAAATCTGCTCCACTACTACCATTTTCGCAGTCCCTTATAATATTCACACTTCACAGATTTAAATATTCTGTCTACCTAGGTAGGTATTCGCAAGTCGCCTCAAAAATCAAAAATCAAAATTCAAATTGCAGAACTATCAAATGACATTGACATTTAATGTCAATTCGACAGTTACAGATGAAATATAATTATTTTTGACATTTTATTTTTTAGATCGCACTTAAAATTTATCTTTTTGGCTTATTATGATCATTTTACTTAAGGCTTAATCTTTAAAACACAAATAGATAACATTTATAATCGAATCTAGCTTAAATAAACGTTTTTAATATGTATTATTTTTTTTGGACTCATTTTGGCAAACGCTTTTTGAGCAAATGGCAATACCAACTACAATGCAACTGCAATCCAATTACAAGACCATCGGTCGGCCATTGTGAATTTAGTAGACTACGAAATTATGAACCAATGGTAATTGAATTAAAATTGCATTGTAGTTCAATGACAAATCATGTAAAATAGCAGACTTGGGGCCCAGGGTCTGGTGGGAGGCTTCGGCCGTGACTAGTTACAATCCTACCGACAAAGCTGTGCTGCCAAGCGATTTAACGTTCCGGTACGATGCCGTGTACATACCAGTAAGGGTAGGTATGGGTTTAATAAAACTGCCATACCCCTTCTAAGTAAGCCCGCTTCCATCTTAGACTGCATCATCACTTACCACCAGTTGACATTACAGTCAAAGGCTAACTTGTAATGGAATAAAAATAAATGAATTAAAAACTCAATGGTAATGTTGATGACACTTTAATTAATAGTATGAAAATTGAAAATTCCCGTCGACGAGAAAACTTCCCTGGGGAAATATGCAGTGAGAAAACAGATGTAACGTTGCATGCAATATGAAATGAAACGAATTCAGTGAAAAAATGCACATTTACTTACCACTAAATGAACGACTGCTGATACTAAGTAAAATAAAATAATGAGAATAACTAATAATATAAATGCTAACGTGTGTGTCTGCCTCTTACCTTTCCAGAGCCCATCGGATTACAATTTTTTATGAAATTTCATACCGAGATAACCTTTCCAGAGCAGAACTAATTTTCATGTGAGACAGACAATATTTTCAGAGTCCAACGGATTACTAATTAGAATGATAGGCTTTTTACTGTGGGAAATCAATGAATTCCTACGGATTTTTTATAAAACTCACCAACGATTCACACGGACGAAGTCACGAGGATTGTCATCATCATCATCATCACCCACTCACTAATACCGGAACTCTAAATCGCTTGGCGACACGAATTTTGCCGGCGGGTGGTAACTAACCGCCGCCGAAGCTTCCCACCAGACCAGACCAGTTATTTAGATATTATGAAATACCCAACCCTGCTAGGAATCGTACCCACAACGCTTACCACTGTGAGCTTTCAACCATTATGGACCTAAATAAACAGTTTATCTAACTTTTACTCTCATATTCTTAAGAAATATGATCAAGCCTCCCCTCGAGGTTGTTATTCCATCAAGGCGCGTTTTGCTAAAGGCCAGCACATACAGACGGAGTGGAACTGATCTATTGAAAGTCGGGATTGTTTTTGATAACAATTTAAACTTTTTTACGTAGAGACACGGTTGAAATTGGTATACTGAAAAACAACAGAAATAGGAGACGCTCTCTTCTTCTGCATCGATATTCTAAGTATAAGCAAACTAAATATCTATCTATCTTCTAAATATCTATGTTTGACAATGTTTTTTTTTAATTTAGCTTTGAATTTTGGAAAAGATTTTTCCTCCAATATGTGTTACGGCAAGTCATTAGTTTGAGTTGTTATCAAGAAAAACGCCACGTCAAAGCTCCGATATATTCTGCTGGTGAGCGTTGCGCCTAACAGTGTTTGTAAATCAGGCCTGAAGCATGAGTCGGAGATCGGGTGATTGACGAGCCGCCCTCCAGACATACAATCTAATCTGCCCCCGCTCGCCCTACGGATGTAACAAGGTAGCCGTTTTTACACGACTGTTCAAAAAAAGGAGTGTAATGTTTTCAGGGTTCATAATATAGGTATGTATGTATGTGTATGAGTTTCTTTACTCTACTACAACTAATTGCCTGAACAGGTAAATAGGTAGGCAGATAGATGGGATATCGTCAGAATCCTTACATCCCAAGTGCCAATGGCTATAATTTTTAGAGTTTCGTACCTCAAAAGGAAAAAGTAAACCTTATAGGATCACTTCGTTGTCTGTCTGTCTGAAAAAGTTCAATATGGCAGGACAGTGTTTTATTTATTTATTTATTTATTTATTTATGTACCGCCCACAGAGTTACACATTTAGATTAAATACATGTTGTTCCTTAAATTCTAGGGCTCTTATGCAACTCCACTTACGGGCAGTCACAGCATACATTAACATAAACATAAGTCGTACAGTAAAATATAAAATATGTATAATATAATTGCTAACCTAAGGAATATGAAAAAATACCTAAGTTATAAATTTTAAAAGAATATAATAAGATGGAAATTAAATTAAAGTAAAGTTAAGTTAAACTAAGCTAAATTATCTAAATCATCTAAAATACAATATACTTACGGCTAGGGACTGACACTAATTATCGTTATCCTATTGAGGAATCGAATGATTTGAACAACTTGGCTTTAAATTTAGCCAGGTTATCGCAAAACAGATCCGTGGTAATGTCCTTGTCCAAAAATTCCTTATATGTACTACTAAACCTTGGTATTAACGAATGACGACCTAGATTGGTTCTACTGATTCGGTGAGTGAACAGAGGAATAGGATACCGCGGTATACGGGAGGGTACTTTGAAGGATATTTGGCTCAACAGTTCCGAGTTATCCATGGTTCCGTTTGCAAGTTTGTGGAAGAATACCATGTCATGAACTTTTCGTCTGTCCGATAATGAATTTAATTTAAAAAGTTTAAGCCGAGAGATATAGGATAGTCTTTTGTCTTGTCCAATAGAATAAAACTTGGTGAATCGTCTTTGTATGCTTTCTAGACGGTCCTTGTGTACTTGGTAGCTAGGGTTCCATACCACCGAGTGTTAAATGTTTTTACAATAACTTCCAATTACCTGAACAGATTTAGATGTAGAGATGCGCGGCGCGTCGACACTGTTTAGTTCAAGAGCTCAACCTTACGTTCACTATTCCAATTTGAACTGCGGGTTTTCAAGAAATTGTCTGGAATTTTAATAGACACTCCCACAATGTGTTGTTGTTTCACTGTCCTAATACCAAATCTCAAACATAAAATTATTATTTGCCTATAGTAACTGTATTTAAGTAAGGTAACTGGTAAGGTTTTCGTAAAGTTAAAATCAACCAAATGCGAGTCAGACTCTTGCAAGCGCTATCGGTATATTGTTAATGCGAATTATGTACCCATGCACAAGATTACCTTGTGTGGGTACCATCGGACAGTGAAAAATTGAATATTTTGGTTACTAAATATTCTTTCATTTAATTTTTTTCAAAATGGAACTGCCAAAGCATCAATAAAGCCGTCAGCTCCTAACCTACATGTAGCTCGCAGTGCCGACACAAACTACCACCACCTACCACTAATGAAGCCTCGCGCGCCGCCGCACCTCCCGCATTCCCCCGGAATATTAAATAAAAGCTACTAAATAAAACTACTGGGGCGGAACTTTGTCTTACTACAAGAGACATCTACAGGAAAACAATACATAATAATTAAGGCTTGGACTATAGATACACAGTGTAAATAGGTACAGTCAAAGGCCGTAAGTCATTTAGCACCTATGATCATATTTCCGTGGCACAGTTATGCATATGCGTTAGGTATGTGTAGCGTGTTTATGGAAAAAGGTCATAAGTGCGATAGATTTTTGAACATATCTATGATTTTTGATGCAATAGTTTCGCAGAATTGCTACTTGAATTCTGAGAGTAAAAGAGTGAGCCGGTTCATCCATCATCAAGGATGTCAGCCTTGATGATGGACCGGCTTTACGGTCGCAGTCAACAAATCTTTGAGCATTTCGGCAATGAAAGTGTGCAAAGTTAGTAATTCTTGCAAATTGTTATAGATTTGACGTTAACTTAGTAAGCAACTATGGGGCTGGCATATAGGTCACCTATAAAAGCCCTTACAAAATATCAGTAAAGTACCCGTAAGTTTGTTTCTGCCGGTCGGTAGGTACAATGCCTGTCCAGTCTCGCCCATGTAACCCCGTAGGAGGTCAGGAAACTGTCTAGAGTCTAGATAACTGTAGACTGTCTAGGCTGTGGACCCACGGCTTGACCTACGGCCTTGCGTCATTCAGCTCTTCTACGTTTTTCATGTAAAGTTAGCGATGAGTACAAATACAGTAACCCCATTTTGGGTTAAGTTCTACATGACCCTGTATATACAGATATGTTAATGTATAAAAGTTAGCAAGCCTGGCGCGTCGGGAGCATCGCCTTAAGCCGGCTTATCGTAGGTTACCATCTGTAGGCGAAGTTAACCGTAATTTATGCTCCAACTTGAGCGCCGTATCGAGTTCGGATTATACGATACGCTTTAACAGGATGTCATATCCAGAACAAACATTTATTTCAATGTACCTATATGAATTTTTGAAAGCCTTCCTGGCGCAGCGTAAGGTCCCAGATTCGGAGGGTTAAGGGTTGAGTTCTAGTCTTGTGTATATTATATAAAAGGAAACGTTGACTGACTGACTGACTGATCTATCAACGCATAGCTCAAACTACTGGACGTATCGGGCTGAGGCATACAGATAGCTATTATGACATGCACATCTGGATAGAAAAGATTTTGGATAGTTTAACCCCTGAAGGGGTAATAATAGGGGTTCGATGTAATCTACGCGGGCGTAGTCGGCGAGAATAAACTAGTACAGTATAAGGAGACACAGTACCCCGACGCCTTTGATCTCGTGGTAAATGACAACCGCAACGACTCTGCCATGACTCTGCCGTATAGGTCCCGGAATTACTGGGGCCGATTCGGGTCACTCTGTTACCGCACGATTGCTCTGTATAAGTGGATTTAGGTTTCTTAATGAAAAAGTCTTATCTCCTAGTTGCCCCGATTGTGATAGACCTGAGGACCTACACCACTTATTAATGGAATGTTCGTTACGAGGCGGAGAGATGGGAGGTACCTACTTATTCACACGATTTCCCATGCTTCGCCAGATTGGCGGCCGGCGCCCTATCCCAACCTCTGTAAAATGAGGCTAGGGCTCTGTTACAGTTGTACAAGAAGACCTTACGAAAGTAGGTAATTTAATAAATGATGCCTTACGGAATGCCATGTTCTGGAAAAACTACCTGAATTAAAGATTTTAAAAAAAGTAGATGGTTTGGTCGTACCTCTGGTAGGTAATAACACACTATCCTCTGTGCTTCTAATCACTGTCTATCACACGCATGAATTAGCTTGAATGAATGAACACAAAGGAACTAGCATAAAAATAAAAGGTTTTTTTCGAATAAAAACAAAACGCCGGTTTAACTGGCCGTTGTAAACACATTGTTTACATAAACAACAATTCACTGAACCGCCGTAATTTCATTAAAAATATTATCTGCGCGCGGCTGGCTTCGTTCAGGCCTTGTGCGCAGAGTTTAGGTCATTTCAAAAAGTTTAGGCTTTTTCATTAACTAGTTTATCACAGTCACAGGAATTAATCTATTACCCAAAAAGAGGAAAATTTGTTTGTTTGTAAATGATAAAATCTGAAACTACAGAACTGTTTTATATAATTCCTTCGCCATTAGAGAGCTTCTTTATTGAGAAGTAACCGCTGGACTGATGGCCTGAAGAAGGTGGCAGGAAGCGACCTCCTGGTCAAGCGGCCAGGAGGTCGTCCCACACTGCGCTTATCGGTACGCGGCCTCCACTCCAGAACACGTCTGTCCATCGGCCGTCGGTTCTACGCCAGAATGCGTTAGGTATCCTACTTAAATTACAAAAAATACAAAAAGGTGTTTTTAATTTTTAATAATTCTAAATAAATTCAGCTCGAAAAGCTCACAACAAAAAGCCCTAGGCCTCTCATTTATATAATCTGTCGGGCGCCGCTCGATGCTCGATGAAGACAAATTGATCGTCACCCACTCGCAGCCGGCGACCACTTCCAATAAAGCCCGAAACACACATCGCGATGGCAGCACGATGCGACGGCAACAGGTTCTAGAAATCTATGAATATCCCACCAAACCCATTTCATGTAAAGGTTGCCATAAGACTTTGAAGTTCATAATGCTTTCACTGTTAAAAAGTTATGAGATATCTAGTAGAGCCAAGCCCCTAGCTGAGTTTCGATTTATGCTGCCCATGCGACCCTTGGGACCTAGCTTGGCCGTTTAATGTTCGTGAAAGTTATTACATTAAATGCGGCCCGATAACCGCCAGATAACTTTATCTAATGGATAAATTTGACATTTTGACAGATTCTCAATACATAAACGGCTACGACGTCAAATATATTTGTGAAACAGGTCCTTTGGCTTTTAGCTTTAACACAGATTCTCACTAAGCTAAGGTGCAACTAAGGTAAACGTGTGAGTTAACAAGTAACGTCCAGCGTCATATACCGGCTCGCCATTCGTCATTCCCTTTTTGCGAATGTGTATCAGTTTCTTGTCAAACCCTACCCAAGCGTTCAGTTTGTAGACCAAGCGCAAAGCGTTGCAAAAGCTACGAGATAGGTTAGCTTGGGCTGCTAGCATGCGATTACCCTCGAGCTTTCAGTCTGCTTAAGCCCTAATATACATATTTTATGTAAACTTTATATTCTCTACAATTTGCCCGTGTTTACTTATAAATACAAGGTCTGCTCATTATTCTAGCTCAGGCTTTGACAGGGTAACATCGAGGTATTGAAAATACAAAATTGTCTACAAATAAAGCTGTTCGCATATTATGGTTCGACCTGCAAAAATCTGTAGGGTAGGACTGGATCCGAGTAAAAGTTTTGTAAGGATCCCACAATCCTGGCAACGGCCACTATTTTTGAAACATCGCTCTTAGATGGTCAAAAGGTGCTAAAACCCACCTGAATATAATTTATAATATTATGTGTAGTTCGCGACAAGTTGAGATGGCAATCGGTGTGGGGACGCCCCGTACACTCGCACAGCCCCTGCGACACAGACAAGGCTTTTATTCCCCGCGCTAACCCGGTGCGGGATAGCGCGGGTGACGTGCAGGTGTACGGGACGTCCCCTCGCCTCACCGATTGCCAACTCGATCTGTCGCGTATTATAGGTAGGCTGTGCTGTTTAATTATGGGCATGGATGGATGGATAATAATAATTATATTGGTCTATCTGTGTTACAGTTAACCCGACTTAATTCAGTAAAGGCGCCCATTAGCAGGCTTTGATCATCATTATGCGCTTCATATTATACTGTTACGGAATAATAATAATTGGGGCCAGTTTAAGCTTCAATCAGACTAAAGCGAATTCCACGCGGGGTCAGAAAGCGAGTTAGCCCAAATTGGTAGGTATAGTAGATTCGCAGCAAATAAGCTGTGACAGACGGACAGACAGGTAGGTATATACACGAGTAATTCTTTAATGGTTCTGTTTTTGCAGTCTCTAATCTAAAAAAATTAAAACAATTCTGTATGACTGAATTTTGACTAGGGCAGCTAAAGCTAAGCTAGCTGAGAGATATTTTAATACCGCACAAATTAAATTATTGTAAGTATCTATTTTGAACTCTCTTTTTTGTCACTCAAAGTCGATCTGGGACGGTATCCGACGCGCCTTGAGATCAATCGACGATCTCAGGCGTAGTAATAATAAACCCTAAATGATATGACTATTCATGGAATGAGAAAAATTAACCTTACTTAGTGTAACAAGTAGATACCTATAGAACTGCAAATCGAAGAAGAGTCGTAGTCAAAATATCTTCTAGAACTTTACCAAGAAATTACAATACACGTAGGTGCTTACCTACCTACTCCATGATTAATAAATAAATGGCGCGGGAAAGTAATGTATAATAATATTATGTACATTTGAAATTCAAAATGAGTGTCGGTAGAGCACAGTTCACCGCGTTATGAAGATGTATGAAACAGGAAAATGGAAAATTCTTGGCAAAGAATCGTAGCTTCGTCTTTGCTAACGGTAATTGTAAAACAAGTACCTATAGTTCGTACAAAATAACTTGAAATAACCTAACAATAGTAAAACTAACCTAAATTCGCAATAAAGATATAATTTAGCGTCAATTATTAGCTCAACGGTTATAGGAGCGGACTGAAATCCGAAAGGTCGGCGGTTCCAACCCCACCCGTTGCACTATTGTCGTACCCACACCTAGCACAAGTTTAACGCTTAGTTGGAGGGGAAACTGGAATGTTAGTCATGATTAAAAATGGCTAATGTTCTTTAAAAAAAAAAAAGATATGATTGAATTGAATTGAATGGAACCTGGGACCCGACACTTATGATCACAGCGCTCACCACTGCGCCTGGGAGACCGACAAATAAACGTAAAACCAACGTGGATTTACGTTTGTAAGCTTACTTTATTGCGTTCTAATCTATCAAACGCAGCCGGCGGCACTTACGCAATCGACGGCGGAGGGTAGGTAAATATTTAATAAAACACTTCAAAAAGCAACTCGCCTAAGAGTAGACTTTAGTTTGTCGAGAAGACACCACAACTAAGAGTAGACAGCTGTCTTGTCTGGTCTTCTTTACCACAAAAATTTAAGAAAACTTGAACGCGTGTTTATTTTACACCCGACAGATTACTCATACAAAAACTGTTAAAATGTCAACTTATAAAGGAAAGTCAATTATTTACATCATATTGTCACACAATATTTACATTAAAGGAAGGAAATTGCATTTTGATTCTTTAACTAATATTTATATAGAATTGTATAAATCAATATTTGAAATTCTCCTCTACGTCAACCTTTTACACAGTTCTATGTCATCTTCATAATACCTTTTTTGTGACCCATTGGTCCGGTATTTTGGCAAAGAGAAACGTAACATAATATAGCTTCGCCTGGTCAAAGGGAGGGTGCGCGTTGGTTTTCGACAAACACAACCCGACTGATCCGATGAAAGAACGATTCGATTCGGGAAAGTTTTCCGTGGATTTCCCGTAGATTTCCCGTAAAATTGCTCCGATCCGGAGCCTAACGCAATTCGTTTAACTGGAGTTGTGCAGTTTTGATTTTCTTGTGAAACGAAAATGAATGGCAGCTATATTTCAGCGGGAATTTCTCGGGCTCAAGACGAGAAATATAAAACGAGCTTACGCTGAGTCGAAGTTTCGGAGCGACGAATTGCGATACGAAACAAACGTTTGACCAAAAGTAATGTCTCGTTCCTCGCAAAAACCGATCAAGTGCAGGTAGGATTCGTACACGAAGGCTTACTACCCTATTACTGCGATTCTGCTGTTCATCCGTCCGTCCAATCGTCCGTCTGTCTGTCAGCGGGCTGTATCTCGTGAACCGTAATAGGTAGAGAGTTGTAATTTATGTATGTACACCGACATCTCCGAGATTTCTGAACCGATTTCCGATTTTCTATTCGTAGATCCGTATTTTCTAATCGATAGAAAAACTCTGCGACATTGTTCCATAAAAAAAATGGATTCCAACTCCTCAACCCTGATGCTGCAGGGGACTTGACTACCAAATCTGATGGGATTTAGAAACTGTCGGCTATAAAATGATATTAAAGGACTCTATAACAAGTAAAGACTTTGTCGTTAACTTTGAGGACCCGACTCCTCAACCTTGATGCTGTAAGGAATTGCATCCATAAGTCTCGATGATCCCACGGGATTTTTAAAGGATAATCCGTTCAAATGTTTTTAGGAAATTCGGTACAGAATTACCTTGCATCCCGTGAACGGGCTACTTTAGTCCTGGAAAATCAAAAGTTCTCACGGGATTTTTAGAAACCTTAATCCGCTCGGGCGAAGCTGCGGGCGTCATCTAGTATATTTTATAAATCTTCTAGTGAAAATACAAAATAGTTCTACCTAGGCGTCTGCTTAGTTACGATCATGACCGATGGAAAGCCTTGAAGGGGTACGCTTTCCTTGAGCAATTTAATAGAATATTTGGGTCCTTCGTCACAGAGGCAAGGCGCAAGCATTTTATCCCTTAATAAAATATAAGTCGGGTCAGTTTAGCCGGCGAAATGCCGGAACTTAGGGACCGGGGATCAAGGCCGTACCTACTTAAAATTCCAGAAACAGACTTTGATAAATGATGCGACAGAACTTATGATGCTATCTCACTTAAGACTTTTAAGCTAAAGTTTTTTTAAAAGAAATTAGGTTTGATTTTAGTAGGCGTGTTTGAAAATTGTGTCAAAACACTTCAGATGTCGTAGGCAAAAAAATGAACGGTGTAGCCTAGTGGTTAAGTCGTCGGTCTTCTATTGGGGAGGTCGAGGGTTCTTACCTCTAACTTTTCGGAGTTATGGTCTTGGACTGTAGTACTAAATTGATCAATTTTTAAGATCAAAATACTTTCCCGCAGAAATTACTCTATTTTTATTTAAAAAAACTGACCAAGTCCGAGTTATACTCGCGCACCAAGGGTTCCGTACTCGGGTATTTTTTCTACATTTTGCACTATAAGTCAAAAACTATAATGCCTAAAAATAAATAAAAATCTGTTTTAGAATGTAGGTACAGGTAAGCCCTTTCATAAGATACCCCACTTGGTATACTAGTTATCTTACTTTGAAAATTGAAACACATTTTAATTTTTTTTTTCTGTATTATAACCACAAATTCATCGTTTTTTTTTTTTTTTCATTTGCACCTTGGGTCCCCAACCGCTTAATTTCTATTAATTGCTAAATATCAGCTGCTAATATAGTACCACGCGAACAGACATACGATCTCTACATATCTATATACTTATAGTAAACTATATATCATTAATAGCATAGATAAGTTAATGTAATTAGTTGAGTAATTACTGTACTCGATCCAAAGCAAACTGTGGCCATTAACAAACAAGCATCGAACACGCGTTAAGCTTATTTTAACCCCCGACCCAAACAGAGGGATGTTATAAAATTAACGTGTGTATCTGCGTATCTGTCTATGTATGGTCTATGTAGCTCCTAAACTAATGAAACAATTTTAATTTAGCTTTTTTTTGTTTGAAAGGTGGCTTGGCTTGATCGAGAGTGTTCTTAGCTATAATCCAAGAAAATCGGTTCAGCCGTTTGAAAGTTATCAGCTCTATTCTAGTTACTGCAACCTTCACTTGTCCGGGGT
Source organism: Maniola jurtina (assembly GCF_905333055.1). Classification (NCBI taxonomy): domain Eukaryota; kingdom Metazoa; phylum Arthropoda; class Insecta; order Lepidoptera; family Nymphalidae; genus Maniola; species Maniola jurtina. Next base: position 14,612,297 of record NC_060039.1, read on the forward strand.
GTTATAAATTTTTAATTAACACATGTATTAGTAGCTTAAATACCCGCGACTTCGTCGTGGACTACAGGAAATTTCTGTAGTCCTAATTTATAATGAATTCTAGCCCCATATACTACCGCTATAGAAAACATCACTAAGTATAAACTTTTACAACCGCAATGAAGCAACGGCTTGATTGTTGTGATTTTCTGTAATATACGAGTAGGTACGAAAGACATGAAAAATGACATAATATGGGCTACTTTTTTCCATGAGATTTGTAAAAACCTAAATCCACGCGGATATAGATATAGTTGCGGGCGTCAGTTAGTATGTAATCAGTAATATTATGTCAAACCCTTATCGACGTTTGGGCTGGCCGCGAGCCAAACAAGCCCCGCGTATTCACCGATAGGTAACCTTTTATTAATTTGTACAGGGTCTACTTAACAAATAGAAAACATTGATACAAAAAAAATCCAAATCGGTCCAGGGGTCTTCGAGTAATCAAGGAACATACATAAAAAATAAAAATAATAATAATAAAAAAAAATCCGACGAATTGAGAACCTCCTCCTTTTTTGGAAGTCGGTTAAAAATAAATAAATTAAAAAGCCTAAAATCAGACTTCTAATCCTATAAATAAAAGACCAAGTCATAGACTGTTTAATCCGTCTTAATGACGTTTTAATAAACCTAATGGGATACATAAATACGCCTTTATAATGGGGACTGCTCTGAAGAGCTGTTTCACCTCATTCCACCCTCCTTTTTCTACAACAGCACCGCACGCCACCACAAGCAATTTCACCCTCACCACTTGGGTGTCTGGTGCACTTCGACCGCCCGTTGCGCCAGATCCTTTTTTCTCTATCCTTCCACACACATGCAAACTTTGGAGTTAACTCCAATCGGCGGTGTTCCCACTAGATTACAACATGAGGTTGTTCAAGGAGCGGACTAACAAATTCCTGAAAAGCTGGCAACGCATCGGCGGTACCTCTAGTGCTACAAATGTTCATGGGCGGCGGTAATCACTTAACATCAGGTGACCCGGCTGCTCGTTTGCTTGCTATTTTTTTTTGAATAATAGAGCAGCCGTTGGTAAAAGTAAACACAATTCTAAATTAGAGAAAACGTTCAAACAACAAAGTTATCTCAAAATCCCGACGTGATATATGGACCAGATCTCAACTTTGAGGAGAGATAGATTGCTTTTGGCATTTAGTTAGTGAAATGTAATTAGTTCAGTTTCTACGTTCAACCTTATTTTCAAATTTAATTTAGTTTTGTATTTTTAAGGTAATCACATACCACTAGACTAGTCGGTGCAGTGCGCGACAGATGGCGATGGCAATCAGGGTGGGGACGCCCCGCTTCATACCCCGATTGCCATCTCGACCTGTCGGCTGTCGCGTAGGTACTATACATACATAATCATCTCAACCTATCACCCGCACCGGCTCAGTACTGAGCAAGGGTCTTCACCAGTAACTAAAGGAAGTATTTTTCTTATTTTTATTCTTATACAAGTTAGCCCTTGACTGCAATCTCACCTGGTGGTAAGTGATGGTGCTTTCGAAAGTGAAAGCGGGCTAACCTGGAAGGAGTGTGTCAGTTACTTGCTACAGTTCTAGTTGAATAGTTAGAAGCGCCAGCCCGTTTTCCATCCCTTGGCGCCTTGGACAGAAGGCCGAAGTCTTAACCAAAAGGTTATCACCGCAAGAACCTTAAAAAATTGCACTTATTTGTATAATTAAAAATATTAAAAAACACTGGCCAGACAAATAAGGAACTAAATAGTGAAAAACAATCGAAGAAAAATCTTTCACATTTGAAATTGGTACCATGCAGCCGCCATGTTGAATTTTTTCAAAAAATTTATAGCCAGTGCTACTTGGTAACAGTAGAGTAACAATTTTAACGCTACCCCGTTCATCCAAATCTGTTCAGGCATTCAGAAGTTATGATGGAATAAAAAAACTTTTTTGGACAGTCGGGGGTTACAAATTAAGATAAAATAAGAAGTAAATAAAGGCATTGAAATTGAAATAAAAGGTTAAAGTCGGAAACGGAAACGCTAAATAAACGTTTCGGAACGAGGATAACTTTCATTTTGTACAAGTGTATGTAAGTGAACGTGAGCGGAACTGGCTGTACAGTGTACAGCTGGCGCAGTGTAAACATGCAGCAACACCCGCCGGGAACCACACAGCCAGCTTCCGTCGCGAGGGAACTTTTAAACCAAATTGCTAACTTTGCATAAGCTGTGCTCGCTCGTATTAAGATTTCGTATGAAAATGGCTTATTATGTTGTATGATATCGGTAAAGTGAAGATTATCCAATATCCATATTATTTGAGTATAAAAAATAATGTTTGTTTAAAACTAAACGGGCTTACATCGTCTAAATACGTGAGTATAGCCGTAAAAATCTATACTTAGGTACAATGGAAATCACTCACTGAAACTCACTCATTATACAGTCTTTATATTTTTTGTGTATTTTGCAAAAGAAATTATAGACTTGATGCCACATAGCGGCATCACTAGTTTAAGGCGGTTTCTAGTAAGTCGATTTATGTATATGGTGTGATGTGGAAACGATCAGAATTTCGAACGATCGTCAGAATGTGCTTAGGCAAATAGCGGGAAAATGTTAGGAAGCACGCTTTTATTTATTTACTGTATTTGCTTCAGGAGTGCCGGCTTTTCACCGAAACCAATTCAGAACATTGGAGAAATGAAAAAAAAAGGGAAAAGCAACTAGCCGCGAGCGTTTCCCATTTAAATTTCATATGACTTCGCTTCTGATGAAGCGATTGGGGCAAAACATGAGGTTAACAACAAAACCAAGTAGAATACAATATACTCATGAATAGATATATAAAGTCCTCAGTGCTTGCTTGAATAGATCAAAGTCTTCAAAAAATGCGTGTTGCCAGTGATGACATGGATCTGAGATATAATCGCTAACTATACTATAAGAAAGCTCAGACTCACTCAGCAGGCAATGGCGTTTCTCTAAATGTAATCAAATCAAAGTAGCACAAACACTATTACATAGTTTAGCTATATAGATGAAAGTAGAATGTAATATTATTATTTTTTGTTGTCCACAAAGAAATAAAACTACCAAACTACCATTTTACTTAAATATGTAGGTACTTAGGATTGTAGGTATTTATTAAGATGTAATTTTAATTGTACTTAGTTATTAATCGTTTTGGAAATAAATTATTTTTATTTTATTTATTATTATAAATCAGAAGGACCAGCAGAACCAGAATAACTGACATTGCTCGACGGGTTGCGAAACTGAAGTGGCAATGGACATAGTTCGAATAACCGGTAGACCATTAAGTCCCCAAGATGCTAGAATAGCGACCTGGCACTGCAAAGCGCAGCGTTGGAAGAGACCCTCTCTCCTAGGTGGACGACAACTTAGGTGCTACGCAAGAGCGTGACGTGTGGAACTCCCTACGTGGCGTGTGGTACAAGAGACATGGTATGTCCAGTTGTGCACTATCTATCTATGTCTATCTGTCTATCGGTTGATAATGATGATGATACACAATGTGTTATCTAAATATATAAAAGGAAAAACTGACTGACTGACTGATCTATCAACGCACAGCTCAAACTACTGGACAGATCGGGCTGAAAGGCATGCAGATAGCTATTATGACGTAGACATCCGCTAAGAAAAGATTTTTGAAAATTCAACCCCTAAAGGGCTAAAATAGGGGTTTGAAGTTTGTGTAGTCCACGTGGACGAAGTCGCGGGCATTAGGTAGTGCATAATAATATACTTTACCTATCTACTGAGTAATTGGCTATAAAATCTCCGTTGAGATTGGCTGGAATACTTCTACGGACTTCCTCCTACTAATAGACAATAGTTACATCACTCATCATCACGCACAACAGACGGAAACATTTAAGTGCGGAAACCAGCTCAGAGAGAAGAAGAAGATTCTTCATCATCATTATCATAATGATCAACCCATCGCCGGCTCACTACAGAGTAGTGGTGTCAAAAAATAATTTATCTATAATACATATTCAATATAAAAAAATATTCAGGATATTAGATTTTCAATAAACCCCATATTTAATACAAAATATAGTAATTTTTAAAGCAATACATTTTCTATTAGAAATTGCTTTTAAATTTCACGAGGCGTTTGCAAAAGATAGACCTACGATCTACGTCACACGATATCAATATGGTTGCGAATATCATACTCATTCGCGAAAAAATATATTCTATAGCTACGCGTTAGTTTTTTATTCGTTTGGAATATTGCCCCTCGGTAGTTTTACTTATCAAATAGATTCTTTCGATTTTGCTATTCAATCAGGACAGTAGATTTATTTATTTGTGAACTTGGTTGTGGGTACGAGTAATACTGAATGTAAATAATATCATATTTCGTTATCGGAGTTGATATTATCACAGATTAGGTTAGTTACTTCATATATTTCGCGCGTTTGTTGTTATAGGTTAGGTACGTAAATTGTATTGGTCTTTTTGGAAATGTGTGTGTTTGTGTGGTCTCATGATGGAACCGGGTGGGCATAGTGATTATATCCAGGGTCTCATGATGGAACTGGGAGGTAGCCATAGGAACCGAGTGTCTGTTATAGCTCCGGCGTGTTTGGAGCTTGGGTTGTTGGATTTTTGTATTAGTTTTAGCCGTGATGAAGGCTAAAATAAAAGCTCGTTATTAAAACGATTTTTAAATAGGTAAATAAGGGTAAACTTATCTACTTTTTGTACCTTCTTGACATTTCTTTATCATTCCAATTGTTTTTAATTTTACATAAATAGGTAGGTTAATATAGATAGGTACCTAGGTATTTAGAGTAAAATTATTACCATATACTATACGTCTTTCGGGATTTCTTTATTGTCATGATTTTTAGGGTTCCGTATCTGAACCTGAAGGGTGCTAACAAGGAATACAGAATCTTTTATTTATTTTTGTGAAGCTTGTAGGTACTTATTGAAGTAAAGATTTACAAGTGCCTTTGAAATTTGTATACTAGCACTATACTAGTACCAACGTACTAGTATAGTGTTAGGTACCTACTATTTTTATTACTTGAGTGTTATTGAAATGGAGACCCGTGCTCAGTAGTGCGCCGGCGATGAGTTCTCACTTCTTTTTGATGATTCTTATAAAAAAATTAATGAAAAAAAATAATTTAAGTATAAAAATACAAAATAAAAAAATAAAAATTATTTGTTTTTTTTTTAAAGTGATATAATATATTTCTACAGAACCTCCTCCGACACCTCCCAGACGTCGCTTTTAAGGTGGTAATCTGTATAATGGTTCGCTAGGGGTGAAAGCAACAGAAAAACAGGTGCAAGCGATTCTCGACCTTATTGACGGTAACGAGAAAGTTGTTATTTTGTCATATTCTTGCTCAGTATCATTCATAGAGTGCTAATATGTGGTTTTCTGAAATATGTCAATAAGGTTGAAAATCGTTTGCATGCAAGTTTCTGCTTGCGGCTTTTTTTTTGATAGTTAATATATTTTAACGTAAAAAATATTCAATATTTTTCTGTAACAAACATTAATATTATGATATAGGAATCTAACCATATTTGACACCTCTACTACAGAGCACGGGTCTCCTCTCCAGAATGAGAAGGGGTTGGCGGGTCTCCTCTCAGAATGAGATGGGGTTTGACCATCTATCATGCTTACCAAGTGCGTATTAGCAGACTTCACACACCTTTGAGAACGTTATGGAGAACTCTCAGGTGTGCAGGTTTTCTGATGATGTTTTGCTTCACCGTTAAAGCAAGAAAAGCTAATCGTTACACCATCACACGGACGTAATTGCAAAGAAATAAAGTAAGTATAGTAATAGACGAGGAATAATTACTAACTATCCAGTTCGAGAGTTAGATTAACTGGGATCGGGAAAGTTTTCAACTGGCGCTTACTTCAATCGTTCTTGGTCCGTGGATAGCTTCAACGGTTTTGCTAATCGTTCGTGCGCTAACTTCGAAGTTCGATTGTAGTTTTACTATCGAGCAGCTAGTAACTTCGAATTCGTTTACTTAATATTTGAGCCGAACTTCCTGCGTGCCTCGGAGAAGACGTTTAACGGTTGTTACCGGGTTTTGCTCGACTTGATATAAGTTCTTTTTTTTTTTTTTTTTTTTATTCACTATAGGTAAGCGCTTGACCACAATCACACCTGATGGAAAGTGATGATGTGGTCTAAGATGGGACGCGTTTACCTAGAAGGTGCCTATTCACTCTTGTTTTAAAGATACCCGGATTGTAATTGGTAGGAAACACAGATCGCGGAAGAGTATTCCAAACCTTAGCCATGCGTATGAGGAATGAAGACGCAAAACGTTTCGTGCGTGTAGATGGAATGTCTACGACATAAGGATGGAAACTCGCCCGACGTCTTGCGGTTCGGTGGTAAAATGGTGAAGGGGGGACAAGATCGAAAAGTTCCTGTGCACACTCTCCGAAATATATCCTATAAAACACCGATAAGCCGGCGACCTTACGGCGGTGATCGAGACTTTGAAGTTTCGCCAATAAAGGAGAGTCTTCGCCTATAAGTCTCCTAGCTCGACGGTCAACGTTCCTGGGTAGAGGAATTTTATCTTTCGATTTGAGTGAGATAGAATATAACAATAAATAAAAAATATAAAGGCAAGCACTGAGTGAGGTCAACAATCATGCCTTTAAGCGGAATTCACATTACGAAATTAGTGGCATGAAATTAGTGTCACGACATTTGAAATTAGACGTTTACGCATGCAATTGATAGTGAAATTAATGTCGTGATACTGATTTTGTAATGTAAATCCCGCTTTAGGAAAGCAATGATGAGTCACTGCTTCCTAAATGAAGTTTGTTCCGGCACTTCCTCTGCTTGAGGTCTTTTGACTTTAATGCTGAGTATTAGAGGCGCCGGATAACCTAGCCCGTAGGTATAACTGGTAATAATAATAAATCTTTTTATTTGAAGCAACTAGGGCTCAACTTGTTAGTATACAAACACACTTAAAACCTAATGTTAGTACCAATGTGTGGCAAAGCTTTCAATTTTAATTCAATAAAAGTTTTTTCTTTCCTTCTTTCTTCTTTCTTAAAGGTATGATTATATCGTCTGACGCAAGCTTCTCTTGTAATATTAAAGTTTACACGATGCTTTAAAGCTTCAGGTAATATAAGTGACGTCACGTCATGCATGCCAGCAAATTGGCCCGTCGCGCGTCGCTCACAATTACCCAGCGCCGCCGACCGCCCGTTAATCATGATTACAGGAACACCTTCCCAAACGAACCGGCTCTAACCAGGGTTTCATTATCACAACGTATTTGCCTAATTGCCTAGGTCCTGCCACTCTCCCCCGGTATTCTAAAACACTAGTGCTTTCTATTCCGTCTTTCTATTTTGACAATGAAGTCGCATCGTCTCTTTAATTAATCAGGGCCTAGGCTTTGTCTGTTAGTAGGTACCCGTTAAAATCGGCTAAGCAAATGGAATGTGAAAATACATAAATAAATCATTTTATCTCAAGCTACTTTTTATTTCGGAAAATCAAATTTATAAAAACCTAATCCACGCGGCAGAAGTTCAAATTCACTCTGTAGAATCAATCATCGCTGAATAATCAGGTGTGAAATTTACACTAACTCTATTGAAGTCGCCCACAATAACATTTTTTTATAAAATTTATAATTTTTGATTTTTTTCACGGTAAGGAATTTTTTTTTACTCCCCAATGAGGATGGATGAGGAAGGCAGAGGACCGTGTTTGGTGGCGCGCTCTAGTAGTAGAGCAAATAGCAGTAGACGCTTACAGGCTGATGGATGGATGGATGGATGGATGAAGGAATTTTCTTATGAGAAAACATACACTTGTTCGGTATTTTTAAATCGTTGAAAATGTACACAGCATGTCGTTAGAAAATCGTAGAGTAACTTTGTTAGTAAAAATGCACAGTGTCACAAAGAGGACGCTTTACTTTCCATTATTTAAGTCAGTCAAATTAATTTAGATTTTGTTTCACGGTAAGGAATTTTCTTATTGTTAAGGTAAGGGGTTTTTAAGTTATTTAGACGGTATAAAGCTCGTCGAATTTAGTACATCGTAGGTTAACTTTGGGGAGTAAAAATACACAGTGTCACAAAGAGGACGCGAGATAGTTATCATTATTTACGTCAGTCAAGATGCTGACCGCAACAGTGTGGCGGGTTCCGGCGCTCCTCGGGGAAATGAAGCTTATATTGAAACAACTGTAACTCCAAAACGTGCTGGGAATAATACGTTGTTCAACAAATATAATTTATTATTTTACAAGGCAAAAATATATTTTTCTTTATATGAAAGTATAGTAGGTACTTACCTAAGAAAGACTGTTTAAAAATATTATTTTAGATACACATGTTTTTTGCGTTTCCTATCCCGTGTTTAATTCGTCTAAGAAACCAATAGATTATTGGTAACATGGTAAGTAGGTAGGTAGGTACATGAATTACACGCCCATATGTATCAAACTTCCCTAACTAGGTTAGTATCAGTCGAGTTGCATCCAATCGTTTCGCAGTTCGGGGAACAAGTCTCGAACTGGCAGCAGTATTTGTCCAGAACAGTTAAGCCATATCCGTTAGATAATGACGCGACGCCCGCGGCGTCTAATCGCGAACAATTAAGGCTCCCAACTGTACTGCTTGCTCTCCAGAACACGACCACTTCCCTATTGGGAGTGGATACTGTGGAGAAGTTTGATACATAGAGAATTTACATCTTATACTGATCGCACATTGCAAGCGAGCCGCACGCACCGAACCCTTGCTTTTGCTTCCTTTCGAACGGTCCAAATGGTCCCCTAACATATTTTCGAGATTGAAACTGCTAATGACTAACGTAACACATAATAATATACAGTTTCCTGAAAGGCTGGCAAAGGCATCGATGGTTTTTCTAGTGCTACAATGTTCATGGGCGGCGGTAATCACTTAACTTCAGGTGACCCACCTGCTCGTTTGCTCGCTATTTTATACTAAAAAAAAAAAAACATAGTAGCAGCGACTAGTATAAACTTTTCTAATCTAATACATATTAGAAAATTAGCATCTCTTATTGATCCGAAAGTGCCGTAAGATCTCTATACCCAAGCGCAATTTTGTAGAACTGAGAAGAAGAACTATCGAGCACGAATGATTCGCATTGGTATTACTGTAAATGCATTGAGTTCGACGTGGCGGCTCGCGGCAGTTGCTTATTTTCAAAAATGTGCGATCACCATTAATCGTGAGCAATTAAGGCTCCGAATTGTACTGTCTCCTTTCCGGTGTCCCAACAACTTCCTTATTGAAAGCGGACATGAACTAGGGTGTTCGGAACATCGCATTTGCATCGACCTAACTTATATTTGCATCAAGTAAGGACGGTCGATTGGATGCAGTCTACATGGAAACGCGTTAACTTGGAAGTGGTACATACGAGGTGTCACCGGTCATCGGTAGTTGAAATTCCACAAACACGTACAAAGCTTTTTGCTTCCTCGTTTCTAACTCAAGCCGCTAGAATATGGATGCCATTCTATAGCTTTAGTTTTCTTTTTCACTTTTAGTATAGGCAAGTAACTTTAAATCAAGAGAGAATATCATCTAGGCAAGCGCGCTGTAGTGACCTTAGGCCTACCAGATGCCCATTTGCTTTTGCCCCTACTTAATACGTGGCAGGAAACAGGGACACCGGAAGGTTCGTATTAGAAACGTTGAGAAAAACATTTTGTGCGAAAAATTGGATGTTGACCACATAAGGATGCCAACATTCACGTTTTCTCGCTGTTCTGTGGTAAAACGGTGAAGGAGGAACAAGATTGTGGAGTTCCTGAGCATTTTTATAGAAAACAAAAAAAAACTCTTACAAACATCAGAGAAAGTTGAGTGGAAAACCTAGTCTTCTTTACTTAACGCCGTTTAAAAAGTCGCTTTCTTAGTAGAGGGGCTCAGGATATTTTTAGATCATATCTTTCACAGACATTGGCTAAGATCTTTTCCACAGTGCGTCACCTTCAAACAGCCATCATCGCAGGCTTACACGCTTTTGTTCGCGATGAAAGGAGCCCGCCTCGCTCTAAAGAGGTCTGCAATCATGCACCTCCCACGAAACTATCCTACTTGAGCTGAATATTTAATAGGGGCAGGTTTTACGAGACTAGCTTAAAGCGTGCGTGCTTTTAGCGTTATTTGAAAATGTTTGAACAGTTTTCGGTAAGAGGTTGGAAATAAAACTTGAGGTCTTAATAAAATAGAACGTCTTAAGCGTAAAGAGTAAAACGCGCCGCACTGTTTGTTAGAGCGCTAACCTTTTGGACGGATTTTGTTAAAGTTTTCATGAAAACATTCACAAAATATACCTTTTCAGTGGAGAAAAAAAGAAATTGTAGATCTGCTTTAAATATATAAAAACGGCCAAGTGCGAGTTACAATCGCGCACCGAGGGTTCCGTAATAAAATCCAAAAAATGGCATATGATACCTGACTTGGTATAGTTTATAATAAAGCCTTTTATTACTGAAAATATTTTACAATATTACAATTTACAATCTTTAGTTTAAACAATCTTATGTGTGTAGTGATATCTACATGTTCCTATACATAATTAATTGGTATTTTCTTTCTTAGAATTGCAGTAAGTAGGTAGATCACACTAATATTATAAAGGCGAAAGTTTGTATGTGTGTGTGTGTGTGTGTGTTTGTTACTCCTTCACGCAAAAACTACTGGACGGATTTGGCTGAAATTTAGAATAGAGATAGATAATATCCTGGATTAGCACATAGGCTACTTTTTATCCCGGAAAATCAAAGAGTTCCCACGGGATTTCAAAAAACCTAAATTCACGCGGGCGAAGTCGCGGGCATCGGCTAGTATATAATAATTTTCCTTTTTAATAAACACATTTATTACTTACTACAACCATAAAAAATTTAGATTTTGATATTACAACGCAATTAAGTACCTAATTAATACCTGTGTATTTGAAAACAGTTTTTAAATATTTTTTTTTGTATTTGGTATAGTTATCTTACTTTAAAAATTGAAAATACTAATTATTTGTCCATTTTAATTATTTTTTTCATGATGTAACCACAAATTCACGATTTTCGGATTTTTCCTTTACTTGTGCTATAAGACCTACCATCATCCTGAAAAAGTTTATGATTCTGGGTCAGCGGAAAGTACCCTATCGGTTTTCTTGACAGACATGACAGACGGAGAGACGGACAGACGGACATATGGGCAGACAGACAGACAGACAACAAACTGATCCTATAAGAGTTTCATTTTGCCTTTTGAGGTGCGAAACCCTAAAAAGAATCTATGTATAGTGGTTATGACATCGGCCTCCTATAGTCGTGAGGTCCGGGATTCAA